>NW_027331921.1:8942782-9082665 GCF_048418815.1 Hemitrygon akajei | reverse complement strand
TTAGTATCTAAACCTGAGGAACGTCCAATCGTTTCCGACATTTACTTGAAACTAATGACTTTCTGATCACTAGATGCAAAGTGTGCCCCTGAACAAACCTCTGACACCCGCCTTATCTCATGACGCAGTAGCAGATCAGGGATTGTTTTCTCTCTCTCTCGCTGTCTCTCTTTCTCTCTCTCTTCTCTCTCTCTCTTCTCCCCCTCTCTTTCTCTCTCTATCTGTCTCTCTCTCTCCCCCTCTCTCGCTCCCCTCTCCCTCTCTCTACCCCCTCTCTCTTTCTCTCTGTCTATTTCTCTCTCTCTCCCTCCCCTCTCTCTCCCTCTCTCTCTCTCTCCTCCCCCTCTCTCTCACTCTCTCCCCCCCCCCCTCTCTCTCTGTCTCTCGTTGGGAAGTCGTCGTACTGATTAAGGTATCTTACCTGAACTGAACATTTTTGACAAACTCTATCCCACTGGCCCTGTTTGCAGTAGGCGACTCAGTCAATAGGTGGAAAGCTGAAATCATCTGCTATCACAATATTATATTTCCTGCAACTGTCTGCGATCTCTCAACAGATGTGTTCCTTCTAATCCAGCGGACTTTTGGCTGGTCTACAATATAGTCCCACTGTCATGGTCATACATTTCTTGTTCCTCATTTCCTCATTTCCATTGGTGAAGGAAGAGCAGTATATGTAGTGTACTGTACATGGACTTCAGCCAGACATTTGATGCGGTTCCCCATACAAGGCTTATTGAGAAAGTACGGAGGCATGGGATCAAAGGGGACATTCCCTTGTGGATCCAGACCTACTTGCCCACAGATGGCAATGAACGGTTGTAGACGGGACATATTCTGCATGGAGGGCGGTGACCAGAATGGTTCCTCAGTGATCCGGTCTGGGACCCTTACTCTTCGTGATTTTTATAAATGACCTGGGAAAATAAGTGGGGGATGGGTGAGTAAATTTGGTGAAGACACAATGTTTAGTGGTGTTGTGAATAGTGTGGAGGGCTGTCACAGGTTACACCGGGACATTGATAGGATGTAAAACCAGGCTGAGAACTGGTAGATGGAGTTCAACTCAGGTAAGTGGTTCATTTTGGTAGGTCAAATATAATGGCAAAATATAACATTATTTGTAAGACCCTTGACAGTGTGGAGGATCAGAGGGATCTTCGGACACGAGTCCATAAGATGCTCAAAGCAGCTGCGCAGTTTCACTCTGGGGTTAAGAGGCCATACGGTGTATTTGCCTTCATCAAACATGGAAATGAATTTAGGAGTCGAGGGATAATGTTAGAGCTACATAGGGCACTAGTCAGACCCCACTTGGAGTATGTACTCATTTCTGGTCGCCTCACAACAGGAAGGATGCGGAGGCCATAGATAGGGTACAGAGGAGATCCACAAGGAAATTGCGATTGGGGATCATGCCTTATGAAAAGAGTTTAAGTTAAATTGGCCTTTTCTCCTTGGAGCGACGGAGGATGAGAGTTGACCTGTTAGCGGTGTATTAGATGATAAGAGACTTCGATCGTGTAGATAGTCAGAGGCTTTTACCCAGGGCTGAAATGGTTGCCACAAGAGGACACGTTTAAGTTGCTGTGGAGTAGGTATATAGGAGATGTCAGGGGTAGGTGTTTTACGCAGAGATTGGTGAGTACGTGGAATGGGCTGCCGGCAAAGGTGGTGGAGCGGATATATTAACATATTTTAAGTGATTTCGGATAGATACATGGAGCTTGGAAAAATAGAGGGCTTTGGGTAAGCCTAGTAATTTCTAAGGCAGGGAAATGTCGGGCACAACTTTGTGGGCCGAAGGGCCTGTATTGTGCTGTAAGTTTTCTATGTTTCTATATTTCCACCCATAAAGCTTCACTTAGACAAGTTGTCTTGTCTGTTCTGACTGTGTTTTGTGGTGACATTTGCTCATCACTGCAATGTCACCCCTGCTCCTTTAATTCTTCCGTTTTCTCACGTCTGAAAATAGGGAAACCCGAAATATCGTGCTGTCCTGCTTGCTCCTCCTACACCCAATTCTCAATAATGGCTGTAGAATCATATTCACTGTGTTGATTCATGCCCTGAGCTCAACTGCGCTTCTTAGAAGTTTCCTGCATTGAAATATTCGGAGATCAGGGGACCAGTCGCATGATGCACAACCTTTTGATTCCTGACTTGTTCTGAGGTCTTAACAGTATCTGTCTCCATATCGACTCCGCTATCTGCTCTCGATCTATGAATCCCTTCCCCGCTGCAAATCGAGTTCAACTACTCTCCCAAAAACTCTCATGCACAGTCCTGACAAAACTTCCCGCTAGGATATCAGCTCCACTCCAGTTTATGTGTAAACCGTCCTCCATCTCCTCTGTTGACATCCCACGTTCCTTGGAATAAACACATCGAATTTTGAAACCCTCCCACCTGCACCGTAGCTTGAGCCACGTGCTGAACTGTATGGTCTTCTTTGGTCTGGGCACACTGGGACGGGTGGTGGTCCTGTCCTTTAATTTAATAGCTAAATCCCTGACCTCACTCTGCAGAACCACCTCCCCATACATATCGATTTCATTGGAACATATATGGACCAGGAAGTCCAGCTGCTCACTCACCCACTTAAGAATCACAGAATCGTTTTGCAATTGCAGTTAAGCCTCTTTCTGTTGCACTTAAGTCAACTACATTATTTCAAGGTGTTAGGAGAGGGGTCACAGAACATTGCCATTGAAATCCTTTCAATTCACATCTGACCCTGTCGTGCGCTCCACCGTCAAAAATTTTAAATCAATTTCACTACCACTATACGTTCACATTAGTTCAGTTTTGGGTCCCATTCATAGAAACCATCTATTTCTTCCCTCCACACTCGATTCTGTTTTTAGACAATGGGGTTTGAACGGTCTTATGCGCATTAAAGATTTGTGCACTGATAATATATTTAATAATTTTGATAACCTGTGCAGTAAATATGGCCTTCCGTATAATCATTTTTTTCAATACCAGCAAGATTCTCCACTTTGTCAAGGAAAACTTAACTCCTTTCCTGATCTACCACCTGCTATGTTGTGGGACAAACTCACTCCCCGCTTTAATATTGAAGCTATAAAGCTTTAATAATAAAGCTCTGTACTATACTCTCAGCTGATGTCTTTGGGAGTTCAGGATCTGAACGAAACTACGACTGCCTGGGAGGATGACCTTGGTGTGGATCTGGCTGAGGGATATTGGGCAAAAGCACTGAATAAGGTTCATTCCTCGTCATCATGTGCTAGACTCGGGCTCATACAACTTAAAGTTTTACACTGTACATTTAAGTAAAGCCAGACGTGCTGACATATATCCTGGGACAGACGCTAGCTATGACAGGTGTTCCTTCTCTCCGCCTGGTTTAGTGCATGCATTTTGGTCTTGCTCTCGGCTTGATGGCTACTGGGCACTGGTTTTTAAAATTATCAGTGAGGTTTTGGGGTGACACTGAGACCTTGCCCGCTTATAGCTGTATTTGGTGTGGCAGATGATGTTTTGGGTTTAAATGCAAAGCAATCGGATATCATTTCACTTACATCGGTTTTGGCCCGCAGGAGAATCTTGCTGGTCTGGAAATCTGCCACTCCCCCATCTGCTGCTGCTTGGTTAGAGGACGGAATGGGGTTTTTTTCTGAAATTAGAAACGATTAAATTCACTCTGGGGGAGTCTGTGAAGAAGTTCTATTCGAAATGGGGACCTTCCTTGTCGTATTTTGGGAGTCTTAAGGAATTACCTACTAGTTGAGGGCATTTGATTGTACTTGGGAAGTTGCATCCCTTTTAACACGCATATGGTTTACCTCACAGGGTGGTTGATGAATTGTAATATGAGTGTATTCTGGATCATCTGAGATGTTGTAGATGTGTGTGGGATTTCGTCTTCAATTAATGTGGGGGTATGGCTGTGAAATGTCCGTACTTGTATTTGTGAAGTGTTGTATTGTAAATACATTAGCTGTCATTGTATGTTCCTGGAGGGCGGGTGAGGGGAGGTTTGTTCAGGGGTAAGATACAAAAGCAAAATGGAGGAAAATATAATCCATTATGTATTCTATATTGTACCGTTCCTTCAGTAAAATATATTATAAAGAAAGAATCATAGAGAACGGATGGTGTGCTGTGAAAAGAGAAAGGAAGGCGCGGACAGTGGCGCCACAGAAAGGGTGTTCAGTTTGCAGCCGTTGGAGCAGAACGTGTCAGGCACCATTTTCTTGCTCCCTGTCTTTGTTTGGAGTCTGTTTAAACGCCGAAATCCACTAAACCATGGCCAGGAATCACAGACAGAGCGAGAATCCCTCCATACAATCCCATCACACCCTCCTGGAAACATACACTGAGTAACGCTCTGTCCGCAACGATCCATCACACACCCCCGCGATCATACACAGAGTGAAACTCCCTCCATATTGTTTCAACACACACTCCGGTATCAGACACAGAGTGAAGCTCCGTCCACACCGTCCAAACACGCAGTTCCTGGGTCTGATAACCAGCGAATCCCCCTAAATATTATCCCATCACACTCCCGGGGTCGGACATGTGAAGTACCTCCCGGACCATCGCAGCACACCCTAACGGAGTCAGCAAAAGTACGAAACCCTCTCCCTCCTCCGTTCTCCCCACTCACCAATACCCAGATTTTCGGCTTTACAGTAGTCTTGAATTGTGTGTGTCTCTCGGAGATGGTGTGTGTCTGTGAGCGGATTCTGTGCTGCCGTTAGAGGAAGGAAGGGGAGGAGAGAGGAGGCCAGGGAAAGGGTGGTGAGAATGCAAACACTGACGCAAGTGGTGTGGAACACGTGACCGGCCTGTGCATGCAGAGTTGTGGAGAGATTCAGATCCTGGCGATCAATATCCATGGTACGGGGGGAGGTGAAACACCAGCCATTATCTCTCCCTCATACTCCGCACAATTGCCTGTGTCACAGAGTGGGAGGAGAGTGGAGGGACGACGTACTTGGGGTGCGTTTAGCGTGTGGAGTGTATCACGGAGACAGGGAGATGGGTACGTACGGGATGATAGAGACAGCGAAGTGTGCAGGAGAGTGTGTGGGTGACGGAGACGGGAGTGGTGTACTGCAATCTGTGTGACGGTGACTGGGAATAGTGTAGGAGTAGGGTGACGGAGTCGGGGAGTGGTTTTGCAGATGGAGGGTGTTATGCATATGGGGGGAGGTTTGTATTCGGGTTACAGTGCAGGGCCTGACTCTGTGTTGGTATCGTTGAGTGGTGAGATCCTGCTGTGGTGCAGAACCTGTCAGTGTGTCAGTGTCACGATGAGGGGCGTGTTCATGTCAGATGTGGGTTGTGTCGGTGACACCGAAACACATTCAGTGTCCCATTGAAGAACATCTCCGTGTCACAGTGAGGGTTGTGTGCCCCGTTCATAGCTTATGCAAACGGTACTGTCCCGCCTGCAATCAAGTCTCACTAATATCTGCCGTGTCAGGCTTAGAGACGTTGACCCCTGACCTGAGCGCATCTGCCCTTCAAACAATACTTCCTGCACTGAAGCGTACGCAACTCAGACCATGAGTCCCAGCAGGCTCAACCTTTTGCTTCTCGACTCAATTCCCGGGGTCAGACATTATTGCAGTTCCCTGCAGACGTCCCAGCACAAGCTCCCGGGCTCAGATACAGAGCGAATCTCCCTCCACACCATCCCCTCACACACTCACGGGGAAAGACACAAATTGAATCTCCCTCCAGACCGTCCCATCACACACTCCCGATGTCAGACACTGAGTGAACCTCCCCCAACACCGTCCCAGCACATACTCCCGGGCTCAGATACAGAGCGAATCTCCCTCCACACCGTCCCATCACACACCCACGGGGACAGGCACAGAGTGAATATCCGTCCACATTCCCATCACTCACTCCCCGGGGTCAGGCACCGAGTAAATCTCCATCCACATCGCCCATCACACGTTCCCGCGGTCAGACACAGAGTGAAGCTCCCTCCACACAGTCCCATCACACTCCTCCCTGGTTAAAAAGATATTTAAACTCCTTCCCTCCGTCTCTGTCCTACTCTCCTCTCGATGGAGACGGTGAATACGGTTTTACGATCTGCATTTTCTTTTAAATCTCGCTGTCGTCCATCCTGTCGAGGATCCACTGCGTCTTGAGCTCAGCGAGACAAACAACCACCAGATGAGCAGCTGATAAAGAGAGGAGCCGAGAGCAGGGGGAGGAACTGCTAGGGTAGAGGGGATTGAGGGTGTGAGAGGGGTTGGTCTGGAGAGATGAATGTTGCGGGGGGGGATGTAGTGAGAGTGGGGAGAAACAGAGGGAAGGGGAGTAACGGGAAGGTTAAGTTTTGGCGGGTAGAGAATCGTGAGTGACACGGGTCAGAAAGGGTATCACTGAATGAAGGGGTTGTCAAGAAGTGGGAGAGAATGGAGAGAGGGGTAGAAATGGAGAGGGTGGATTGTTGGAGAGTATTAATTTGGCCTCTCTCTCGAGCTCTCTCTTTATTTTCTTCCATTCCCTCTGTCGGGCGGATATGCTGCCTTTACTGTCCGAGTGGTTTACAACCAACACCCCATCGCCTGCCGCAACATTCTGTTCATTCAGGCTCTCTGTGCTCTAGAAACCACAGCCCCGGGACAAACCAGAAACACCCACCGAAGTAACCGAGTCACCGAGACTAGCAACAGATTGTCCTTTTCACACCGTGTAGAACTTATCAAAGAATGCAAATATTTAGATATTGAAGTTTACAGGAAACTAACACACGCTGCGCGGTGTCTGACATTTGACTCTCTTCACCCATTGGAACATAAGCTGGGGGTTGTCAGTATTTCAGAGAAGTATTGAAAGCGTGCGGCTACACTGACTGGGCCGGCATACAGACAGGAAAATAAAAATAAAAATAGCAGTGGCGTCGGCCCAGCAGACGGAGTTCAGCAGCTCTCTCAAAAAACCTCCATCACCTTGTGTCTAGTCACTTTCTCTCTCTGTCCCACATCACCCCTCACTATCCCCCTATTTCATCCAATGAAGGACTCTAACCCGAATCAATTTCACTCCTCTCTACAGCTCTATCCTTTTCCCTCTGCTCCCTCCATCTCCTCTGTCTTTCTATCTCACTGCCCTCCCCTCTAAGCCTTCTCTTTCTGTCTCCCCTCCCTCTCTACCGCACTTTCTCTCTTCCCACTCTCTCCCGCTCAGAGTGAAAGTTCACCGGACTGACATTTGACCGTACCGTTTCCATGAAAGGGGCTGCTCACTGGACAGTGGGGATTAGTTACATTCTCCACGCCAGATAAGGGGGGACGTGAAATGAAATGGGGGTGAGGGTAGTAGATAAAGTGGTGGTGGTGCCGGACATGTGCAGTAGCGGCTATGTGTGTGTCTGGATGAAAGAAAGAGACAGAGAGAGAGGGGTGGCGGGGAGGTGGAGAGAGAGCGCCTCGGCACCGACGGGACAAGCACGCCCGGGATTAGACATTAGTGCAGATCCCTCCACATCGTCCCATCACACACTTTCTAGGTCAGACACAGAGTGACTCTCCCTCCTCACCGTCCCATCACACACTCCCGGGATCAGACACTGAGTGAATCTCCCTCCACACCGTCCCATCACACAATCCGGGAGTCAGACACAGAGTGAATCACCCACCACAATGCCCCCTCACACACTCCCGGGGTCAGACACAGAGTGAATCTCCCTCCACACCGTCCCGTCACACACGAACGGCCTCTACTCACAAGACGGAGAGAAGCTGAGAAGCGAGAAATCGATATCCGGTGGAAGTGAGCAGAAATAACTCCAACCGTGTGCAGGGAGTTGAGCATGTGTCTGACCACGGGAGTGTATGATTGGACGATATAGAACATAGAACAGAAAACAACTCCGCTCATTACAGGCCCTTCGGCCTACAATGTTGTGCCGACACTTATAATCTGCCTCCGATATAAACCAACAACGTAAATTCCTCCATATAGCTGTTTATTAGTCTCTTAAATTTCATTAGTATAGCTACCTCCACCACTGACTCAGGCAGTGCAGTCCACGCACCAAGCAATCTCTGAGTAAAATACCTTCCTCTAATACACCCTTGATCTTAGCTCCCCTTACCTTAAACCTACGTCCTCTTGCAATAGTGGTGCCCTGTCCACTCTATCCATTTCTCTTAATATCTTGTATACCTCTAGCAGGTCTCCTCTCATCCTTCATCTCTCCAGAGATCAAACCCCTAGCTCCCTTAATCTCTGAACACAATCGATACTCTCTAAAGCAAGCAGCATACTGGTAAATCTCCTCTGTACCCTTTACAATGCTTCCACATCCTCCCTATAGGGAAGCGACCAGTTGTGCAATAACCCGCGACTCTGAAACTCTATCCCTCGACTTACGAAAGCTAACACTCTGGACATGTACCCGCAGATCCCTCTGCTCCTCCACACTACCAAGTATCCTGCCATTTACATTGTACACTGCCTTGGGGTTTGTCCTTCCAAAAGTGTACCACTTCACACTTCTCCGGGTTGATCTTCATCTACCAATTCTCAACCCACTTCTGCATCCTATCAATGTCTCTCTGCGACCTTCGGAAATCCTCTACACTGTCTACAACACCGCCAAACTTTGAAAGTATGCAATATAAAGCGAGAATATTGTCAGATCTTTCTCCTTTGATAATGACAATGATAATGATAGATAAAGAGGAATCGATTTATAGATGGAGATTTAATTTAATGTTATTAAATCATCAAGATTTTTGTGATTTCATGAAAAAGCCGATTCAGTTTTTTAGATACAAATTCACATTCAGTTGATTGTATATTCATATTGTGGGAAGCAATGAAGACATATTTAAGAGCCCAGATAATAAGATACACTTCTAAAATTAAGAAGGAATATTTGATAGAAATAGTTCAATTGGAAAAAGAGATTACAAAAATAGAAAAAGAATCTCAAAGATATATGACAGAAGTAAAATGAAGACAACTTGTTAACAAGAAGTTACATTATAATACACTTCAGACATATCGAACAGAAAAATCAATTATGAGAACTAAACAGAGATATTATGAACTAGGTGAAAGATCACATAAAGTTCTTGCTTGGCAGTTAAAAACAGACCAGATTTCTAAAACGATCAATGCAATTAGAACAACAGTAAATAAAATTACTGACAAATCTTTAGAAATTAATGAAACTTTTAAGTTTTTTTTATTCCGAACTGTATCAATCAGAATCACAAAATGATAATGTCAAGACAGAAAGATTTTTATCACAAATAACTCTTCCCAAATTGACCTCGGAAGAACAGAAGGGATTAGATATGCCTTTTTCATTAAAAGAGATCGAAGAAGCTCTAGGATTACTTCAAAGTAATAAATCCCCAGGAGAAGATGGTTTTCCGCTCGAATTTTACAAAAAGTTTAAAGAGTTACTAATTCCTCCTTTTATGGAGTTAATATTTCAAGCGGAAAGAACACATAAACTTCCAGAATCTTTTTTCGACAGCTATCTTAATAGTATTGCCAAAAAAAGATAGAGATCTTTTAAAGCCAACATCTTATAGACCTATTTCTTTGTTAAACACTGACTATAAAATAATAGCAAACATTTTATCTAGCAGATTATATAAATACTTACCAAAATTAATACATATGGATCAGACAGGAATTATCAAAAACAGACAATCGGCAGATAATGTAACCCGTTTACTTAGTATTATTCATTTGGCACAAACGAGGGAGGGAATGAGTGTGGCAGTTGCGTTAGATGCAGGAAAAGCATTTGATAGATTGGAATGGGATTTTTTTTAATTTAAGGTATTGGAAAAATATGGATTAGGAGTATCATTTATAAAATGGATTAAAACCTTAAATAATAAGCCCAAAGCTAAAGTAGTGACAAATGGTCAAATTTCAACACCATTTCAGTTAACAAGGTCAACTTGGCAAGGTTGTCCATTATCACCTGCTTTATTTGTGTTGGCGATAGAACCATGAGCTGAATTAATTAGAATGGACCCAGATATTAGGGGTTTCAGAGTTAACCAGGAGGAATACAAGATTAACTTATTTGCTGACGATATTCTGCTTTATTTAACAAACCCATTTAACTCGCTGCGTAAATTATCTTCTAGATTGGAAGAATATGGGAAAATGTCAGGCTACAAATTAAATTGGGATAAAAGTGAAATTCTACCTCTTACTAAAGAAGATTATAGTCAATGTCGATCAATAACTCAATTTAGATGGCCGATAAATGGTATAACATATTTGGGTATAAGGGTTGATAATGATATCAAGAACTTATATCATATAAAACTTATATGCCCTAGATTACAATACTTATTCCAAAATCTACCAATACAACTACCACAGAAGTTTTTTCAAGAGCTAAATAAATATGTGAGGAAGTTCCTTTGGAAAGGTAAGATGTCAAGAATATCGTTGGAAAAATTGACATGGAAATTTATCTAAGAGGGTTACAACTTCCAAACTTTGAGAATTATTATAAAGCAAATCAACTTAGATTTATTGCATCTTTTTTTTTGATCAAGA
Source organism: Hemitrygon akajei (assembly GCF_048418815.1). NCBI lineage: Eukaryota > Metazoa > Chordata > Chondrichthyes > Myliobatiformes > Dasyatidae > Hemitrygon > Hemitrygon akajei. The sequence goes on along the minus strand of NW_027331921.1, from coordinate 9,072,123 downwards.
TAAACCGGCATGGATTAGAATAGAACGGGATAAAATAGGAGAAAATACATCAGAGTATTTTATATATAAATGGGAATCTAAGTGGATACGGGAAAAGAAATAATCCCCTATATTAAAACATTTGATTGATGTATGGAATAAAATAAGTGTTGATGATGAGATAAGGAAATCTTTATCAGCAAAGAGACCTTTAATTCAAAATAAACTTATTCCTTTTACAATGGATAATCAACTTTTATACAACTGGTTTCAAATAGAGATTAGATATATAGGAGATTGTTTTGAAGGAGGTAAATTAATGTCATTTCATCAATTAAAGAATAAATACAAAATATCAACCAATACTCTTTTTTGTTATTTTCAATTAAGGACTTATTGAAGAGAAAAATTGGGTCAAACAATGTTATTGCCGAAATCTAATGAAATAAAAACTTTAATTCAAAAAGGAAAAATTAAAAACAATATTTTTTGTATTGATAGTTTGATTCAAAAACAAGCAATTAAACAAGGAATTCATAAGTCAAGATAAAAATGGGAAACTGACTTGAATATTAAAATTGAAGAAACAAATTAGTCAAGACTATGTCTTGATAGTATGACAAATACAACAAAGGTCCGGTTAAGATTAGTGCAATATAATTTTTTACATCAATTGTATATTACGCCACAAAAAATAAATAAATTACACCCAAATTTATCTGATCAATGTTTCCGATGTAATCAAGAAATTGGTACTTTTTTACATGCTACTTGGTCTTGTTCTAAAATTCAACCTTTTTGGACAAATTTGAGAGTTTTACTGGAACAAATTATTGGAACACAATTTCCACATAATTCAGCATTATTTCTAGTGTTAGGGTTCCTCCCTGCCTCTTACCACTCTCTTCCCTCCTTGCCAGTCTTCCCAAGGTGTTTCCTGCTCACCGACCATGCCACAGCAATCCCTACTCTCGCACCACCAACCCCCCCCCCCCCACCCACCACACAGCACTCCCTCCTCAGTTCCCCCAGTTTAAACCCGTCTCACGGTACTCCCACCACACAAAAAATCTCATGGTGTTCTCTGCACCGACCCCACCCAGAGCAACTCCCCATCCCGTTCCTCAGCCCTCCCTCTATACTGCCCCGCCTTTTGCTTAGCCTCTGCCCCGACCCTTCCCAGACCTCTCCCTCCTCACCGACCCTCCCACAGAGCTCGTATCTCATCCACTTTCGCATGAGATGCCTCTGACTTATTGTCTAACAGGGAATAAATAGGATTAATAATGCGCTTGCGATGAGATTTTTCGACAGGAAGAGACACATCAGCTGAACAGAGTCAAACCAACAAAGTGAAACTGACTTCCATTCGTCCGGACCCGGGGAACAGAGAGGGTCTTGAAATGAAGTTCCACATACGATACTTCAGGGTCATCTGTAGACAGAACAGTGAGAGTCAGAAACAGGGTGAGGCTTCCCCATACCGTCCCATCACACAATCCCGGGGTCAGACACAGGGTGAATCTCCCTCCACACCGTCCCATCGCACACTCCCGTGGTCAGACACAGAGTGAATCTCCCTCCACACTGTCCCATCGCACACTCCCGGGGTCAGACACAGAGTGAATCTCCCTCCACACCGTCCCATCACATACCCCTGGGGTCAGACACAGAGTGTATCTCCCCCCACACCGTCCCATCACACATTGCCGGGGTTAGACACAGAGTGAATCTCCCTCCACACCGATCCCATCACACACTCCCGGGGTCCGTCACAGTGTGAATCTCCCTCCACACCGTCCCATCACACTCTTCCCTGGTTAGAAAGAGATTGAAACTCTTTCTCTCCATCTCTGTCCTACTCACCTCTCGGTGTAGACGGTGAGTCCGGTTTTACGATCTGCATTTTCATGTAAGTCTCGCTGTCGTCCATCCTGTCGTGGATCCTCTGCGTCTCTGATCTCAGCAAGGGGAAGTAACCGTTGTCAGAGAAAGCCCGTGTCGACAAGTAGATCCGAGCGACACAACCACCGGATGAACAGCTGATAAGGAGAGGAGCCGAGAGCCGGGGGAGGAAGTGCTGGGGGAGTGAGAGGAGGGTGGTCTGGAGGGATGAGAATGGCTGGGGGGGGAAGTAGTGAGAGTGGGGAGAAACAGAGGGAGGGAGAGTGAGGGGATGGTTAGGGTTAGGCGGAGAGAGAATCGTGAGTGACGGGTCAGAAAGGGGTATCACTGAAAGAAGGGGAGGGCTAGAAGTAGAAGACAATGTAGAGAGAGGGGTAGAAATGGAGAGGGTGTATTGTTGGAGGGAATCAATTTGGCTTCTCTCTCGAGCACTCTCTTTTTTTCTATTCACTCTCTCGGGCGGATAAGTTGCATTTACTGTCCGAAAGGTTTAGAACTAACACCTCATCCCCTACCGCAACATCCTGTTTATTCAGACCTTCTGTGCATATATTTAGACATTGAAGTTTACAGGAAACCAACACACGCTGAGCGGTGTTTGAGGTTTGACTCTCTTCACCCATTGGAACATAAGTTGGGGGTTTTCAGTATTTCAGAGAAGTATTGAAAGCGTGCGGCTACACTGACCTGTCCGGCATACAGACAGCAAAAAATAAAAATAGCAGTGACGTCAGCCCCGCAGACGGAGTTCTGGAGCTCTCTCAAAAACCCTCCATCGCCTTCTGCCTATCATCTTCTCTCTCTCTGCGTCCCTCACTTTCCCCTCACTATCTCCCTATTTCTAACGCATGAATGCGTAAGCGATCTTGAAGTAAAGGAGCCATTAGGAGTTAGTGACCATAATATGATAAGTTTGTATCTGCAGTTTGAGAAGGATAAGGGCAGATCGGAGGTGTCAGTGTTGCAGTTGAACAAAGGAAACTATGGAGCCATGAGGGAGGAGCTGGCCAAAGTTAACTGGACGGATATCCAAGTAGAAATGACAGTGGAACAGCAATGGCAGGTATTCGTGGGAATAATGCACACGGTGCAAAATCAGTGCAGCCCCCGGAAAAGGAAGGGGGCAAAGGGGGGAAAGGGGGCCACAGTGATTGACAAAGGAAGTCAGAGATTGCATAGCATTAAAAAAAATAGTATGACAGAGCAAAGGCAAGGGGGAAGACAGATGACTGGGAAATGTTTAAGGAACAACAACACTTAACTAAAAAGGCAATACGGGGAGAAAAAAATGAGGTACGAACGCAAGCTAGCCAGGAATATAAAGGAGGATAGCAAAAGCTTTTTTAGGTATGTGAAGAGAAAGAAGATAGTTAAGAACAATATTGGGCCCTTGAAGAATGTATTGAGTGAAATTGTTATGGGAAACAGAGAAATGGCAGAATAATCTAATAAGTACTTTAGATCTGTCTTCACTAGGGAAGACACAAGCAATCTCCCAGATGTATGGATGGGCCAAGGACATACGGTAACAGAGGAAATGAAACAGATTGACATTCGGAATGAAACGGTGATGAGAAGACTGATAGGACTGAAGGCTATCAAATCCCCAGGTCTTGATGGTCTGCATCCTAGGGTAGTAAAGGAGGTGGCTCTGGAAATTGCGGATGCATTGGTAATCATTTTCCAATGTTCCTTAGATTCAGGATCAGTTCCTGAGGATTGGAGAATGGCTAATGTTATCCCACGTTTTAAGAAAGGAGTCAGGGAGAAAACAGAGAAATTTAGTCCTGTCAGCCTAACATCAGTAGTGGGGAAGATGCTAGAGTCTATTATTAAAGATGAAATAGTGGCATATCTAGATAGCAGTGATAGGATTGGGCCGAGCCAGCATGGATTTACCAAGGGCAAATCATGCTTGATTAATCTATTGTTTTTCGAGGATGTAACCAGGAAGTTAGACAAGAGAGATCCAGTGAATGTAGTGTACCTCGATTTTCAGAAGGCATTTGATAAGGTCCCACATAGGTGATTGTTGGGTAAAATCATGGCATTAGGGGGAAGATATTGGCATGGATAGAAAACTGGTTGGCAGATAGAAAGCAAAGGGTAACGGTGAATGGGTGTTTCTCGGAATGGCAGGTGGTGACTAGTGGGGTGCCACAGGGCTCGGTATTGGGACCACAGCTGTTTACGATTTGCATCAGCTATTTAGATGAAGGCATTGAGAATAACATCAACAAGTTTGCTGATGATACTAAGCTGGGTGGCAGTGTGACATGTGATGAGGATGTTAGGAGAATGCAGGGTGACTTGGATAGGCTGAGTGAGTTGGCAGATACTTGACAGATGAAGTTTAATGTGAATAAATGTGTGGTTATCCACTTTGGGAGTAAGAACAGGAAGGCAGATTATTATCTGAACGGTGTAGAGTTAGGTAAGGGAGAAATACAAAGAGATCTAGGAGTACTTGTTCATCAGTCACTGAAGGTGAATGAGCAACTGCAGCAGGCATTGAAGAAGGCTCATGGAATGTTGGCCTTTATTACAAATGGAATTGAGTACAAGAGCAAGGAAATCCTCTTGCATTTGTACAGAGCCCTGGTGAGACCACACCTGGAGTATTGTGTACAGTTTTGGTCTCCAGGGTTAAGGAAGGACATCCTGGCTGTAGAGGAAGTGCAGCGTAGATTCATAAGGTTAATTCCTGGGATGTCCGGACTGTCTTACGCAGAGGTTAGAGAGATTGGGCTTGTACACGCTGGAATTAAGGAGATTGTGAGGGGATCTGATTGAAACATATAAGATTATTAAGGGATTGGACAAGATAGAGGCAGGAAATATGTTCCAGATGCTGGGAGAGTCCAGTACCAGAGGGCATGGTTTGAGAATAAAAGGTAGTTCATTTAGGACAGAGTTAAGGAAAAACTTCTTCTCCCAGAGAGTTGTGGGGGTGTGGAATGCACTGCCTCGGAAGGTAGTGGAGGCCAGTTCTCTGGATGCTTCAAGAAGTAGCTAGATAGGTATTTTATGGATAGGGGAATCAAGGGATATGGGGACAAGGCAGAAACCGGGTATTGATAGTAGATGATCAGCCATGATCTCAGAAGGGCGGTGCAGACTCGAAGGGCCGAACGGTCAACTTCTGCACCTATAGTCTATTGCCTATTTTCTATTGAATGCCTCTAACCTGCTTCAATTTCGCTCCTCTCTCATCCTCTCTCAATTTTCCTCAACTCCCTCTCTCTCCTCCGCCTTTCTATCTCACTGCCCTCCTTACTAAGCCTTCTCTTTCTGTCTCCCCACCCTTTCTACCCCACCTTCTCCCTTCCCATTCTCTCCCGCTCATAGTGAAAGTTCAATGGACTGAAATGTGACCGGGCCGTCTCTACCGTTTCCGTGAATGGCACCGCGTCACTGGACAGTGGGGATTAGTTATTTCCTCCACAGTAAGTAAGCGGGGAGGTGAAACGAAATGGGGGCCTCGTAAATGGGGGTGAGGGTAGTGGATAAAGTGGTGGCGGTGTGGGAGGAGATGTGCAGTCGCGGCTGTGACTGTGTCTAGATAAGAGAGAGAGAGAGAGAGAGAGAGAGAGAGAGAGAGAGAGAGAGAGAGAGAGAGAGAGAGAGAGAGAGAGAGAGAGAGAGAGAGAGAGAGAGACTAGCCAAATTAGTAAGCGCTGTGACTGTGTTTTGAAATCTTGACTCTGTGTCTGATCCCGAGAAAGTGTTTTGGGAGAATGTGTTGGGTCTTCTCTGAATGGCTGCAAACTGGACTATTTGATGGGAGAAGGCATAAGGTGCTTCACTCTGTCTCTAACCCGCCGAGACTGTTTGATCAGACGGTTCGTAGGGATCTTTACTTTACACCTGACGCCTGGAATGTCTGATGGGCCGGTGTGAAAGGATGGATCGAAGCAAAATTGTTTTAACTCTGTTTCCAAGCTACTTGAAATAAATTCAAAAGAGCAAGAGTACTGTGTGATATATCCACACGAGAGTGAAGCACCTTCCACTCCATCCCATTTCATATATCGGGGGTCAGACACACAGAGAAGCTCCGTCCGCACCGTCCTACCATTCTCTTGGGCTCAGTCACAGATTGAATCTCCCTCCACACCGTCCCCTCACACAGTCCCGGGGTCAGTCACAGAGAGAATCTCTCTCCACACCGTCCCATCTCAGACTCCCGGGTCAGACACAGAGTGAATCTCCCTCCACACCGTCCCCTCACACAGTCCCGGGGTCAGTCACAGAGAGAATCTCTCTCCACACCGTCCCATCTCACACTCCCGGGGACAGACACAGAGTGAATCTCCCTCCACACCGTCCCCTCAGACAGTCCCGGGGTCAGTCACAGAGAGAATCTCTCTCCACACCGTCCCATCTCACACTCCCGGGGACAGACACAGAGTGAATCTCCCTCCACACCGTCCCATCACACACTCCCGGGGTCAGACACAGTGTGTATCTCCCTCCACACCGTCCCATCACACACTCCCGGGGCCAGACACAGGGTGAATATCCCTCCACACCATCCCATCACACACTCCCGGCGTCAGACATAGAGTGAATCTCCAACTACACCGTCCCATCACGCACTCCCGGGGTCAGACACAGAGTGAATCTCCGTCCAGACGGTTCCATTACACACACGCGGTGTCAGACCTTGAGCAACGTTTGCGCCACACTGTCTCGTCGCACATTCCAGGAGTCAGACACAGAGTGAATCTCCCTCCACTCCGTCCCATTACACACTTGCAGGCTCAGACCCGGAGTGAGACTCACCTGCGCAAGGTCCCACCAACCTCCCCGGGATTGAAAACATAGTGAAGCTCCGTATACTGAGTCCCAGCTCACCGTCCTGGGGTCAGACACAGAGTTAATCCGACGCTTCACAGTACGATTACTCCCAGCCTCTCACCAGTCAGCAGTTTTCCAGCGTTTTGTACAGTGTGAACAGTCTTCAATAGTGTGTCTGTCTCACCGGTAATAAGTGTGTGTGCGACCAGAGGCAGAACAGTGTATGGACGGGGAGCTGAGGGAGGGCTGAGAAGGGGTGTTGAGTTTGCAGTCAATGGGAGAAAGGGGGGAGAAACCAAACGACCGGCCGGTACTTAAAGAGACTAAGAGAAGCTGAGAACAGAGAGATCGATATCCAGTTTATAGTGCAGAATTAACACCAAAGGTGTGGAGGGACCTTGACCATGTGTTTGACCCCGGGAGTGTGAGATGGGACGGTGTGCAGGGAGCTACACCCTGTGTCTGACCCCGGGAGTGTGTGATGGGACAATGTGGAGGGAGGTACATAGAACACTACAGCACAGTAAAGGACCTTCAGCCCTCCATGTTATGCCGACCCATCTAATCCTTAAAAAAATTACTAAACCTATAATGAGGTGACCAGAATTGAACACAATACTCTACGTGCGATCTCACCAGAGATTTGTAGAGTTGCAACACGACCTCTCTACTCTGAACTCAATCCCCCTATTAATGAAGCCTAGCATCCCATAGGAACGATGTGGAAGCTATGGAGAGGGTGCACAGGAGATATACCAGGATGTTGTCTGGATTGGAGAAGGAGTCATATGAAGCAAGGTTAGCAGAGCTGGGACTTTTCTATTTGAAGCGTAGAAGAATAAGAGGGGACTTGATAGAGGTCTACAAGATTATGAGAGGCATAGATAGGGTGGATAGTCAGTACCTGTTTCCCAAGGAACCAACAGCAACCACAACAGGGGATATGTACAAAGTTAAGGTAGGGAAGTTTAGGGGTGACGTCAGGGGTAAGTTTTTTACACAAAGAGTTGTGAGTGCCTGGAATCACTTGCCAGGTATGTTGGTGGAGGCTGAAACATTATGGGTCGTTAAGGGTTTCTTGGACAGGCACATGGATAAAAGAAAAATGGAGGGTTATTGGGTAGTGTGGGTTTAGTACTTCTTAACTACCCTATCAACCTGTGCAGCGACCTTAAAGGATGTACGGATTTGAACCCGAAGGTGCCTTTGTTCATCCACATTCTTAATTAACTGACCATTAATCCTGTACTCAGTCTTCTGGTTTGTCCTTCCAAATTGCATCACCACACACTTGTCTGGATTGAACTCAATCCGTTATTTTTCTGCCCAACTCTGCAGATGTCTATATCCTCTAGTAACTTTCGACAACCTGCAGCTCCATCCACAACTCCTCCAACCTTCATGTCATCCGTAAACTTACTCACCCATCCCTCCACCTCTACATCCAGGTCATTTATAATAATCACAAATAGCAGGGGTCCAAGGACAGATCCCTGCGACACTCCACTAGTCATGGAGCTCCAGGCAGAATACTTTCCTTCCACAACCACATTCTGCTTTCTTCCTTTAAGCCATTTAAAAAAAAAATCCAAACAGCCAAGTTTCGACTTATCCTATGTTTCACGACTTTTTGGAATGGTTTCCCGTGAGGGACCTTGCCAAGCAACATCTTCTGTTTTTGAGATTGTGTGATGGAACGTCTTGCAGGGAGTTTCACTCTGTGACTGACCCTGGGAGTACGTGATTGGATTTTGTGGAGGAGATTCATTCTGTGTCTGACCCCGGGAGTGCATGATGGGGCGGTCTGCAGGGAACTACTCTGTGTGTCTGATCCCCAAAGTATGTGATGGAATGGACTGGAGGGAGCTTCACGCTTGTGTGGATATATCACAAATACCTTTTCCTCTTTTGAGTTTATTTCCTGACGCTTTCTGACAGAGTTGCAACAATGCTGCTTCGTCCTATTGTCTATTCTGGAAAACAGGAGCAATGAACAGTGAATCCATCTCTCCACACCGTCCATTACATCCGCCTGTACTCATACACAGAATGGGTATCCTTTCACACCTGCCCATCACACATTCATGACGCTACTTGTAAAGGGAAGATCCCTCGGATCCGTCCGATCACAGAGACTCGGCGGTTCAGAGACAGAGTGAAGCTCCATCTTCACTCTCCCATCAAATAGTCATGTTGACAGCCTTAAAGTGAATTTCCTGAAACACTCAACCAAAACACATTGTCGTGTTTGTACATGACTGGCCTGTACAAACAGAGAGGTAGAGCAGAAGACAACGGACAGATCGATAACTGTGGAAGTGATCAGAAATAATACCAACGGTGTCTTTGCTCTGTGTCTGACTCCAGGATGTATGATGGGACGGTGCGGAGGGAGATTCACTCTGTGTCTGAACCTGCGAGTGTGTGATGGGACAGTGTGGAGGGAGAGCCAATCTGTGACTGACCCCGAGAAAATATGATAGGACGGTATGGAGGGAGATTCTCTATGTGTCTGTCCCCCGAGGTATGACCTGGGATTGAGTGGAGGGGGATTCACTCCGGTGTGGATATATCCCACATTTCTGTTCCTCTTTTAAATTTATTTCAAGACGCTTTGGAACACGGTTAGAACAATCTTGCCCCGCCCACGGTTTGTTCTGAAAAATAGTACCAGTAAACTGTGAATGTGACTTCACAGCGTCAATTACATCAGAGGGTAATCAGGCACAGATTGGTAATCCTTTCACACATCCCCATCACGCATTCCAGGCATCAGGTCAAAAGTGAGGATCCCTCCAATCCGCCCAATCACACAGACTCGGAGGTTTGGAGTCAGAGTGAAGCTCCTCACGCACAATCACATCAAATAGTCCTGTTGGCAGACATACAGAGAAGTTCTTAACACATTCTCTAAAACACATTGCAGGGAATAGACACAGAGTCAAGATTTCAATCTACTGTCCCAGCACATACTAACTGCGCTAGATACAGAGTAAAGTTGCTTCCACACCGTCCCATCACAATCCTGCGGTAAGACCCAGAGTGAATCTCCCTCCGTACCGTCCCATCACACACTCCCGGGGTTAGAAACAGAGTAAAGTTGCTTCCACACCGTCCCATCACTCAATCCCGTGGTCAGACACGGAGTGAACCTCGCTCCACACCGTTCCATCACACAATTGCGGTGTCAGACCCTGAGTGAAACTTCCTCTACACCGTTCCATCACACGCTCCCGGGGCCAGACACAGGGTAAATCTTCCGCATTACCGACCGATAATACAGTAACGGATTGAGAAACAGAGCGAAACTCCCTCTTCACTCAATTTGTCCCCTCTCACCAATCACCAGTTTTTCAGGGTTGCTGTAGTCTCCAGCAGTGTGTCTGTCTCAGAGATAATAATTGCCTGTGAGACCAGAGATAGAACAGAGGAGGGTGGGGGAGTGGAAAGAGGGCTGTGGACAGGTGGTGAGTTTCCAGTCACTGGGAGGAAATGGTGTGAAACCACACGATGGGCCTCTACGCACTGAGACGGACATAAGCTGAGAAGCGAGAAATCGATATCCGGTGAAAGTGAGCAGAAATAACAAAATCGGTGTGGTGGGAGCTTGACCATGTGTCGGGCCCCGAGAGTGTGTGATGGGACGGTATAGAACATAGAACAGAAAACAACACCGCACATTACCGGCCCTTCGGCCCACAATGTTGTGACGACCCTTATACCATGCCTCCCATATAAACCTCCAATATACCTCTTAAATTTATCTAGTGTATGGGGCTACACCATTGAGTCAGGCAGTGCATTCCACGCACCAACCACTATCTGAGTAAAAAACACCTTCCTCTAATATCTCCCTTGAACTTCCCACCCCTTACCTTAAAGCCGTGTCCTCTTGTACTGAGCAGTGGTGCCCTGGGGAAGAGGCAATGACTGTCTACTTTATCTATTCATCTTAATATCTTATATTCCTCTATCATGTCTCCTCTCATCCTATATCTCTCCAGTGAATAAACCCCTACCTCCCTTAATCTCTGCTCATAATGCATTCTCTCTAAACCAGGCAGCATACTGGTAAATCTCCTCTGTACCCTTTCCAAAGCTTCCACATCCTTCCTATAGGGAAGCGACCAGAACTGGAATAACCCGCGACCCTTAAACTCTATACCTCGACTTATGAAAGCTAACACTCCACTGGATTTCGTAACTACCCTATCTACTGTGAGGCAACTTTCAGGGATCTCTGGACATTTGCCCCCGATCTCTCTGCTGCTCCACACTCCCAAGTATCCTGCCATTTACTTTGTATTCTTCCTTGAGGTTTGTCTTTCCAAAGTGTACCACCTCACACTTCTCCGGGTTGAACTCCATCTGTCAGTTCTCAGCCCACTTCTGCATCCTATAAATCTTTCTCTGAAACGTTCGGGAATCCTCTACAGTGTCCACTACACTACCAAATTTTGTGCCGTCTGCAAACTTGCCAACCCACCCTTCTACCCCCACATTGAGGTCATTAATAAACATCGCGAGAAGTAGAGATCCCCGAACAGATCCTTGTGGGACACCACTAGTCACAACCCTCCAATCTGAATGTACTCCCTCCACCATAACTTTCCGCCTTCTGCAGGCAAGCCAATTCTGAATCCATCTGGACAAACTTCCCTGGATCCCATGCCTTCTGACTTTCTGACTAAGCCTACCGTGTGGAAGCTTGTCAAACGCCTTACTAAAATCTATGTAGAACACTTCCCCTGCATAACCCTCATCTATATGCCTGGTCACCTCCTCAAAGAAATCTATCAGGCTTGCTAAGCACGAACTGGCCTTCACAAAGCCATGCTGACTGTCCCTGATCAGACCATGACTCTCTAAATGCCTATAGATCTTATCTCTAAGAATCTTTTCCAACAGCGTTCCCACCACAGACGTATGTTACACTGGTCTATAATTACCCGGACTATTGCTACTACCTTTTTTGAACATTCGCCTCTCTCCAATCCTCCGGTACCATTCCTGTGGCCAATGAGGACATAAAGATCCTAGCCAGAGGTTCAGCAATCTCTTCCCTCTCCTCGTGGAGCAGCCAGGAGAATATTCCGTCAGACCCCGGGGACTTATCCGTCTTAATGTATTTTAACAACTCCAACACCTCCTCTCCCTTAATATCAACATGCTCCAGAAAATCAACCTCAGTTATATCGCCCTCACAGTCATCAAGATCCCTCTCATTGGTGAATACCGAAGGGAAGTATTCATTCAGGACCTCGCTCACTTCCGCAGCCTTCATGCACATCTTCCCAGTTTTATCTCTAATCGGTTCTACCTTTACTCCTGTCATCCTTTTGTTCTTCACATAATTGTAGAATGCCTTGGGGTTTTCTTTTACCCTATTCGCCAAGGCCTTCTCATGACCCCTTCTTGCTCTTCTCAGCCCCTTCTTAAGCTCCTTTCTTGCTATCCTATATTCCTCAATAGACCCATCTAATCCTTGCTTCCTAAACCTCATGTATGCTGCCTTCTTCCACCTGACCAGATTTTCCACTTCACTTGTCACCTATGGTTCCCTCACCCTACCATTCTTTATTTTCCTCACCGGGGCAAATTTATCCCGAACATCCTGCAAGATATCCCTCAGCATCGATCACAAGTAGATTGTACGTTTCCCTGCTAAAACATCATCACAATTAACACCCGCGAGTTCTAGCCTCATAACTTGCCCTTACCCAATTAAACATTTTCCTGTCCTGCTTGATTCTATCCTTTTCCATCATAATGCTAAAGGTCGGGAAGCGGTGATCACTGTCGCCCAGATGCTCACCGCTAACAGATCTGTGACCTGACCCAGTTTATTACCTAATTCAAGATCTAGTATGGCATTCCCCCTAGTCGGCTTGTCAACATATTGTGACAGGAATCCATCCTGGACACACTTAACAAACTCTGCCCCATCTAAACCCTTGGAACTAATCAAGTGTCAATCAATATCCGGGAAGTTAAAGTCACCCATGATAACAACCCTGTTATTTTTGTACCTTTCCAAAATCTGCTTCCAATCTGTTCCTCGGTATCTCTGCTGCTACCCGGGAACCTATAGAATCCCCCCAGTAGAGTAATTGCTCCCTTCCTGTTCTTGACTTCCACCCAATACTGACTCAAAAGAGGATCCTGCTACATTACCCACCTTTTCTGCAGCTGTAATAGTATCCCTGACTAGTAGTGGCACCCCTCCTCCCCTTGCCCCCCCTCTCTATCCCTTTTAAAGCACTGAACTCCAGAAATATTGAGAATTCATTCCAGCCCTGGTGGCAGCCAAGGCTCCATAATGGCCACTACATCATAATTTCATGTATGTATCCAAGCTCTCAGTCCATCACCTTTGTTCCTGATGCTTCTTGCATTGAAGCACACAGACATTAGCACTTCTACCTTACTACCTTTATACCCTTTATTCTGCTGCTCTTCCCCCAAAGCCTCTATGGCTTTACTCCATGTACTTTTTTCTCTGCTCTATCGTTCCGGGTTCCAACCCCCTTGCAAATTAGTTTAAACTCTCCCGAAAAGCCATTTCTTCTTGGACTGATCAGTGGCGCCCCGGGGAAGAGGCGCTGACACCGCACTCTATCTATTCGTCGTAATATCTTTTATACCTCTATCGTGTCTTCTCTCATCCTCCTTCTCTCCAAAGAGTAACGTCCTAGCTCCCTTAATCTCCGATCATAATCCATACTCTCTAAACCAGGCGGCATCCTGGTAAATCTCTTCCGTACCTTTTCCAATGCTTCCACATCTTTCCTGTAGTGAGGCGACCAGAACTGGACACAGTACTCCAAGTGTGGCCAAGCCAGAGTTTTATAGAGTTGCATCATTACATCGCGTCTCTTAAACTCTATCCCACGACTTTTGAAAGCTCACACTACATAAGCTTTCTTAAATACGCTATCTACCTGTGAGACAACTTGCAGGGATCTGTGGACATGAACCTAAAGATCCCTCTGCCCCTCACACTACCAGGTATTCTGCCTCTTACATGTACTCTGCCTTAGAGTTTGTCCTTCCAAAGGGCAGCACCTCACACTTCTCCGGGTTGAACTCCTTCTGCCATTTCTCAACCCACTTCTGCATCCTATCAATGTCTCTCTGCAAACTTCGACAATCCGCAACACTATCTACAACACCACCAACCTTTGTGTAGTCTGCAAACTTGCCAACCCATCCTTCTACCCCCATATCCAGGTCGTTAATAAAATCACGAAAAGAAGACCTTCCTGAACCGATCCTTCTGGACACCACTAGTTGGAACCCTGTAATCCGCAAAGTGCTCTCTCCACCATGACACAATGCTTTCTGCAGGCAAGCCAATTCTGAATCCACCTGGCCAGTCTTCCCGGGATCCCATGCCTTCTGACGTCCTGAATAAGCCGTCCGCGGAACCTTCCGAAATGCCTTGCTAAAATCTATGGAGATCACATCCACTGCACCACCCTCAACTATATGCCTGGTCACCTCCTCAAGGAACACTATCGAGCATGTATGACACGATCTGCCCTTCACGAAGTCATGCAGACTGGCTCTGATCAGACCATGATTCCCTGAATGCCCATACGTCATATCTCTAAGGATATTTCCAACATCTTTCCCACCAATGACTTAATGTTCTATAATTACCGGCTTGTCCCGACGAGCATTTTGGACAAGGGGACAACATTCGCTTCCCTCCAATTCTCCGGTACCATTCCCGTTGGCAACGAGGACATAACGATCCTAGCCAGAGGCTCAGCAAACTCTTCCCTCGCATCGAGGCGCTGACTGGGGAATATTCATACCGGCCCCGTGGACGAATACGTCGCAATGTATTTTAACAAATCCAACATCTCCTGTCCGTTAATATCAACATGCTCCAGAATATTTACCTCGCTGATATTGTCCTCACCGTCATCTAGTTCCCTCTCATTGGTGGATACCGAAGAGAAAAGTTTATTGAAGGCCTCGCTCACTTCCACATACTCCAGACAGATCTTCCCACTTTTATCTCTAATCGGTCCTATTTTCACTCCTGTCATCCTTTTGTTCTTCACATTATTGAAGAATGCCTTGGGGTTTACCTTTACCCTACTCGCCAAGGCCTTTTAATTGTCCCCTTCCTGCTCTCCTCAGCCCATTCTTAAGCTCTTTTCTTGCTACACTATATTCCTCAATAGACCCATCTGATCCCTGCTTCCTAACCCTCATGTATACTACTTTCTACCACCTGACTAGATTCTCCACCTCACTTGTCAACCATGGTTCCTTCACCCTACCCAACTTAATAATCCGTGCCGGGAGAATTTTATCTCTAACATCTTGCAAGAGATACCTAAACATCGACCACAAGTCAATAGTACATTTCCCATTAAAAAAAATCATCCCAATTCACACCAGCAAGTTCTAGCATTATAGGCTCATAGTTTGCCGTTCCCCAATTAAACATTTTCCTGACTTCTCTGATTCCATGAGGGAAATGAAGGGAGATAAACTGTCTATCTGACCCCGGGAGTGTGTGATGGACGGAGTGAAAGGAGATGCACTCTTTGTCTGACCCCTGGAGTGTGTGATGGGACGGTGTGGAGGGAGATTCACTCTGTGTCTGACGCCGGGAGTGTGTGATGGGACGGTGTGGAGGGAGATTCACTCTGTGTCTGACCCCTGGAGTGTGTGATGGGACGGTATTGAGGGAGATTCACTCTGTGTCTGACCCCTGGAGTGTGTGTGATGGGACGGTGTGGAGGGAGATTCACTCTGTGTCTGACCCCGGGAGTGTGTGATGGGACGGTGTGGAGGGAGATTCACTCTGTGTCTGATCTCGGGAGTGTGTGATGGGACGGTGTGGAGGGAGATTCACTCTGTGTCTGACCACTGGAGTGTGTGATGGGACGGTGTGGAGGGAGATTCACTCTGTGTCTGACCCCTGGAGTGTGTGATGGGACGGTGTGGAGGGAGATTCACTCTTTGTCTGACCCCTGGAGTGCGTGATGGGACGGTGTGGAGGGAGATTCACTCTTTGTCTGACCCCTGGAGTGTGTGATGGGACGGTGTGGAGGGAGATTCACTCTTTGTCTGACCCCTGGAGTGTGTGATGGGACGGTGTGGAGGGAGATTCACTCTGTGTCTGACCCCGGGAGTGTGTGATGGGACGGTGGGGAGGGAGATTCACTCTGTGTCTGACCCCGGGAGTGTGTGATGGGACGGTGTGGAGGGAGATTCACTCTGTGTCTGACCCCGGGAGTGTGTGATGGGACGGTGTGGAGGGAGATTCACTTTGTGTCTGACCCCGGGAGTGTGTGATGGGACGGTGTGGAGGGAGATTCACTCTGTGTCTGACCCCGGGAGTCTGTGATGGGACGGTGTGGAGGGAGATTCACTTTGTGTCTGACCCCTGAAGTATGTGATGGGACGATGTGAAAGGAGCTTATCGGTGCGACTGACCCCGGGAGTCTGTGATGGGAGGGTGAGAGAGAGAGAGAGAGAGAGAGAGAGAGAGAGAGAGAGAGAGAGAGAGGAGAGAGAGAGAGAGAGAGAGAGAGAGAGAGAGAGAGAGAGAGAGAGAGAGAGAGAGAGAGAGAGAGAGAGAGAGAGAGAGAGAGAGAGAGAGAGAGAGAGAGAGAGAGATCGCCTCGGCACCGTCCGGACCAACACTCGCGGGATCAGATATCAGATATTAGTGCAGCTTCCCTGGTCAGACACAGTGTGAAGCTGCCTCCACTCTGTCTCTGCACGCAGTCCTGTGGTCAGACACAGTGTGAAGCTCACACTACACCCTCCCGTTAAAGAACACGGGGTCAGATACAAGATTGACTTTCCCTCCACACCGCTTCATTAACCACTACCGCGGACAGACACTGGTGTGAATCTCCCTCCACACCGTCCCATCACACACTCCCGGGGTGAGACACAGAGAGTGAGGCTCCCTGAACGCCGTCCCATCAGACAATTCTGGGGTCAGACCCAGCGTTAAACTCCCATCCTCGGTCTGTGCCCCACTCACATCTCGATGGAGACCGCGAGTCCGGTTTTGCGATCTGCACATTTATGGATGTCTCGCTGTCGTCCATCCTGTCGAGGATCCTCTGCTTCTCTGAGCTCAGCGAGTCAAACAAACACCAGATGAGCAACTGATAAAGAGAGGAGCCGAGAACAGGGAGGAGTTAGTTCCGCAGAGGAGAGAGTTGAGATTGTGAGAGTGATTGTCTGGACTGATGAGAGTGGCGGGGGTAAGAGTCGTAAGAGTGGGGAGATACAGAGTTAGGGGAACGTTAGGTCGGCGGAAAGGGAGACGTGGGATACTGGGGTCGAAAAAGGGGAGCGGAATGAAAGAAGGAGATGGCGAGAAGTGTGGATACACCAGGGTCAAAATAGAGAGGGTGGATTCCTGTAGAGAAATTAGGGGAGAGTGTGAGAAAATATAGGGCGAGCTGACTAGGGAAAGCAGAAGGAAAATAGAGAGAAAGACAGGGAAACGGACAGGGAGGGGTTGAAGGAACAGAGGGAGAGAGGAAGCGCTACAGAGAGGGAGGAAGCGTGCAGGGAAGGGAAGATTGAGCGTGATGGAAATAGCAGTTGGACGGATATAGAAAGAGAAGAAGGGAGAGAGAAAGGAATGGAAGGGGGGGAAGAGTGAGTGCTGATGAGTGAACATGGATGGAAAGATGGACTGATGTCTTGTCACTTATTCAGAGACTTTATTGTTAGATAAATTTGCAATGAATACCCCAGCCGCCAGTTGATTCCTGGTTTGAGTGACAGCACTCCCGTTGCTCTGCTTATCGCCGGGGTTTCAGACACTCTGTGCTCTGGTAACCACGGCCCCGAGACCACCAGCAACAGGTTCCGAAGAAACCGAGCCCCCTCCCTCCGAGAAGACGTCAGAACAACAGATTGCCGTTTTTAGACAGTTTTGTACTTATCTAAGAAGGCACATATTTAGATACTGAAGTTCACAGGAAACCAGCACACGCTGCGCGGTATCTCAGCTTTGACTCTCTTCACCCATTGGAACTTAATCTGGGGGTTGTCAGTATTTCAGAGAAGTATTGAAAGCGTGCGTCTGCAATGACTGGGACGGCATACAGAAAACAAAAAATAAAAATAGCAGCGACGACAGCCGAGTACGTGCAATGTAGCAGCTCTCTCAAAAAACTCTCCATCACCATCTGTCTATCATTTACTCTCTCTGCGTCCCTCAATCTCCCTTGACTATCTCCATGTTTCTCACCCATGAATGCCTCTAACCGCTTCAATTTTGCTCCTCCCTCCAGCTCACTTCATTTCCCCTCCACTTCCTCTCTGTCCACTGCCTTTCTATTTCACTGTCCTCCTCACTAAGACTTCTCTTTCGCGATCCCCTCCCTCTCTACGCCACTTTCTCTCTTCCCACTCTCTCCCGCTCACAGTGAACGTTACCGGTTTGAAATGTGACCGGGCCGTCGGTCCCGCCCGCTCCCTCTCTACCCCACTTTCTCTCTTCCCACTCTCTCCCGCTCACAGTGAACGTTACCGGTTTGAAATGTGACCGGGCTGTCTGTCCCGCTCCCCTCCCACTCTACGCCACTTTCCCTCTTCCCACTCTCTCCCGCTCACAGTGAACGTTACCGGTTTGAAATGTGACCTGGCCGTCAGTCCCGCTACAAGGAAAGGCGCCGCCTAATGACCAGCTGAGAGTAGTTACATCCACCACAGTAAGTAAAGGAGTTGGGTGAAAGGGGGGCTTTGGAAATGGTTGGGGTATAGTGTGCTTCCCGGTGTCAGACATGTCCTGCTCACTCCACACCGTCCCTTCATACAGTCCCGGGGTCAGACACAGAATGAATCTCCCTCCAACACCCCCCCCCCCCCCCTTAACACGCTCCCGGGGACAGACAGAGAGTGAATTTCCTTCCACACCGTCCCATCACACACTCCCGGGGTGAAACACAGAGTGAAACTCCCTCCACCCCGTCCAATCACACTCTCCACTGGTTCAGACACAGAGTGAATCTCCCTCCACACCGTCCCATCACACACTACCGGGATCGGACACAGAGTGAATGTCCCTCCACACCGCCCCATCACACACTACCGGGATCAGACACAGAGTGAATCTCCCTCCACACCGTCCCATCACACAATCCCGGGGTCAGACACAGAGTGAAGCTCCCTCCACACCGTCCCATCACACAATACTGGGATCAGACACAGAGTGAATCTCCCTCCACACCGTCCCGTCACACACTCCCGGGGTGAGACACAGAGAGTGAGGCTCCCTGAAAGCCGTCCCAACACAATTATGGGGTCAGACCCAGAGTTAAACTCCCTTCCTCGGTCTGTGCCCCACTCACATCTCGATGGAGACCGCGAGTCCGGTTTTGCGATCTGCACATTTATGGAAGTCTCGCTGTCGTCCATCTTGTCGAGGATCCTCTGCGTCCCTGTTCTCAGTGAGGCAAACAAACACCAGATGAGCAGCTGATAAAGAGAGGAGCCGAGAACAGGAGGAGGTAGTTCCGGAGAGGAGAGAGTTGAGGGTGTGAGAGTGATTGTCTGGACTGATGAGAGTGGCGGGGGTAAGAGTAGTAAGAGTGGGGAGATTCAGAGTTAGGGGAAGGTTAGTTCGGCGGAAAGGGAGACGCGGGATACTGGGGTCGAAAAGGGGGAGCGGAATGAAAGAAGGAGATGGCGAGAAGTGTGGATAGACCAGGGTCAAAATAGAGAGGGTGGACTCCTGCAGAGAAATTAGGGGAGAGTGTGAGAAAATATAGGGCGAACTGACTAGGGAAAGCAGAAGGAAAATAGAGAGAAAGACAGGGAAACGGACAGGGAGGGATTGAAGGAACAGAGGGGGAGAGGAAGCGCTACAGAGAGGGAGGAAGCGTGCAGGGAAGGGAAGATTAAGCGAGATGGAAATGGCAGTTGGACGGATATAGAAAGAGAAGAAGGGAGAGATAAAGGAATGGAAGGGGGAAGAGTGAATGCTGATGAGTGTACATGGATGGAAAGATGGACTGATGTCTTGTCACTTATTCAGAGACTTTATTGTTAGATAAACTTGCAATGAATACCCCAGCCTCCAGTTGATTCCTGGTTTGAGCGTCAGCACTCCCGTTGCTCTGCTTATCGCCGGGGCTTCAGACCCTCTGTGCTCTGGTAACCACGGCCCCGAGACCACCAGCAACACCCTCCGAAGTAAGCGAGCCCCCTCCCTCCGAGAAGACGTCAGAACAATAGATTGCCGTTTTTAGACTGTTTAGTACTTATCTAAGAAGGCACATATTTAGATATTGAAGTTCACAGGAAACCAGCACACGCTGCGCGGTGTCAGAGGTTTGACTCTCTTCACCCATTGGAACATAAGCTGGGGGTTGTCAGTATTTCAGAGAAGTGTTGAAAGCGTGCGTCTGCACTGACTGGGACGGCATACAGACAGCAAAAAATAAAAATAGCAGCGACGACAGCCCAGTACGTGCAATTCAGCACCTCTCTCAAAAAACTCTCCATCACCTTCTGTCTATCAATTTTTTTTCTCTGCGTCCCTCACTCTCCTCTCGCTATCCTCATATTTCTCTCCCATGAATGCCTCTAACCGGTTCAATTTTGCTCCTCCCTCCAGCTCTCTCCATTTCCCCCACTCCCCCTCTGTCCACTGCCTTTCTATCTCATTGTCCTCCTCACTAAGACTTCTCTTTCCCGCTCCCCTCCCTCTCTAGCCACTTTCTCTATACCCACTCTCTCCCGCTCACAGTGAACGTTACCGGTTTGAAATGCTCCAAGGAAAGGCGCCGCCTAATGACCAGCTGGGAGTAGTTACATCCACCACAGTAAGTAAAGGAGGTGGGTGAAAGGGGGGCTTTGGAAATGGTTGTGGGATAGTGTGCTTCCCGGGGTCAGACAGGTCCTACTCTCTCCACACCGTCCAATCACACACTCCCGGGGTCAGACAGGTCCTGCTCCCTCCACACCGTCCCTTCACACACTCCCGGGGTCAGACACAGAGTGAAACTCCTTCCACACCGTCCCATCACACACTCCCGGAGTCAGACACAAAGTGAATCTCCAACGACACCGTCCCATCACACACTCCAGGGGTCAGACACAGAGTGAATCTCCCTCCACACTGTCCCGTCAAACAATCCAGGGGTCAGACACATAGTGAATCTCCCCCCACACCGTCCCATCACACACTCCCGGGGTCAGACACAGAGTGAATCTCCCTCCACACCAACCATCGCAAACTCCTGGGGTCAGACACAGAGTGAATATCCCTAAACACCGTCCCATCACACACCCCCTGTGTGAGACACTGAGTGAATCTCCCTCCACAGCGCCCCATCACACACTCCCGGGGTCTGACGCCAATGAATTTCCCTCCACACTGTCTCGTCAAACAATCCCGGGGTCACACACAAAGTGAATCTCCCTCCACACCGTCCGATCACACACTCCCGGGGTCATACACAGAGTGAATATCCCTCCACACCGTCCCATCACACACTCCCGGAGTCAGACACAAAGTGAATCTCAATCGACACCGTCCCATCACACACTCCCGGGGTCAGACACCAGTGAATCTCCCTCCACACCGTCGCATCACAGACTACCGGAAGGTAGAAACAGACTGAATCTGCCTCCACCCCGTCCCATCACACTCTCCCGGGCTCAGACACCAGTGAAATTCCCTCCACTCCGTCCCATCACACACCCCCTGTGTGAGACACAGAGTGAATCTCCCTCCACACCGTCCCATCACACAATACTGGGATCAGACACAGAGTGAATCTCCCTCCACACCGTCCCATCACACACACCCGGGGTCAGACACAGAGTGAATCTCCCTCCACACCGTCCCGTCACACACTCCCGGGGTGAGACACAGAGAGTGAGGCTCCCTGAAAGCCGTCCCAACACAATTATGGGGTCAGACCCAGAGTTAAACTCCCTTCCTCGGTCTGTGCCCCACTCACATCTCGATGGAGACCGCGAGTCCGGTTTTGCGATCTGCACATTTATGGAAGTCTCGCTGTCGTCTATCTTGTCGAGGATCCTCTGCGTCCCTGTTCTCAGTGAGGCAAACAAACACCAGATGAGCATCTGATAAAGAGAGGAGCCGAGAACAGGAGGAGGTAGTTCCGGAGAGGAGAGAGTTGAGGGTGTGAGAGTGATTGTCTGGACTGATGAGAGTGGCGGGGGTAAGAGTAGTAAGAGTGGGGAGATACAGAGTTAGGGGAAGGTTAGTTCGGCGGAAAGGGAGACGTGGGATACTGGGGTCGAAAAGGGGGAGCGGAATGAAAGAAGGAGATGGCGAGAAGTGTGGATAGACCAGGGTCAAAATAGAGAGGGTGGACTCCTGCAGAGAAATTAGGGGAGAGTGTGAGAAAATATAGGACGAGCTGACTAGGGAAAGCAGAAGGAAAATAGAGAGAGAGACAGGGAAACGGACAGGGAGGGGTTGAAGGAACAGAGGGGGAGAGGAAGCGCTACAGAGAGGGAGGAAGCGTGCAGGGAAGGGAAGATTAAGCGAGATGGAAATGGCAGTTGGACGGATATAGAAAGAGAAGAAGGGAGAGATAAAGGAATGGAAGGGGGAAGAGTGAATGCTGATGAGTGTACATGGATGGAAAGATGGACTGATGTCTTGTCACTTATTCAGAGACTTTATTGTTAGATAAACTTGCAATGAATACCCCAGCCTCCAGTTGATTCCTGGTTTGAGCGTCAGCACTCCCGTTGCTCTGCTTATCGCCGGGGCTTCAGACCCTCTGTGCTCTGGTAACCACGGCCCCGAGACCACCAGCAACACCCTCCGAAGTAAGCGAGCCCCCTCCCTCCGAGAAGACTTCAGAACAATAGATTGCCGTTTTTAGACTGTTTAGTACTTATCTAAGAAGGCACATATTTAGATATTGAAGTTCACAGGAAACCAGCACACGCTGCGCGGTGTCAGAGGTTTGACTCTCTTCACCCATTGGAACATAAGCTGGGGGTTGTCAATATTTCAGAGAAGTGTTGAAAGCTTGCGTCTGCACTGACTGGGACGGCATACAGACAGCAAAAAATAAAAATAGCAGCGACGACAGCCCAGTACGTGCAATTCAGCACCTCTCTCAAAAAACTCTCCATCACCTTCTGTCTATCAATTTTTTTTCTCTGCGTCCCTCACTCTCCTCTCGCTATCCTCATATTTCTCTCCCATGAATGCCTCTAACCGGTTCAATTTTGCTCCTCCCTCCAGCTCTCTCCATTTCCCCCACTCCCCCTCTGTCCACTGCCTTTCTATCTCATTGTCCTCCTCACTAAGACTTCTCTTTCCCGCTCCCCTCCCTCTCTAGCCACTTTCTCTATACCCACTCTCTCCCGCTCACAGTGAACGTTACCGGTTTGAAATGCTCCAAGGAAAGGCGCCGCCTAATGACCAGCTGGGAGTAGTTACATCCACCACAGTAAGTAAAGGAGGTGGGTGAAAGGGGGGCTTTGGAAATGGTTGTGGGATAGTGTGCTTCCCGGGGTCAGACAGGTCCTACTCCCGCCACACCGTCCAATCACACACTCCCGGGGTCAGACAGGTCCTGCTCCCTCCACACCGTCCCTTCACACACTCCCGGGGTCAGACACAGAGTGAAACTCCTTCCACACCGTCCCATCACACACTCCCGGAGTCAGACACAAAGTGAATCTCCAACGACACCGTCCCATCACACACTCCAGGGGTCAGACACAGATTGAATCTCCCTCCACACTGTCCCGTCAAACAATCCAGGGGTCACACACAAAGTGAATGTCCCTCCACACCGTCCGATCACACACTCCCGGGGTCAGACACAAAGTGAATTTCCATCGACACGTCCCATCACACACTACCGGGGTCAGACACATAGTGAATCTCCCCCCACACCGTCCCATCACACACTCCCGGGGTCAGACACAGAGTGAATCTCCCTCCACACCAACCATCGCAAACTCCTGGGGTCAGACACAGAGTGAATATCCCTAAACACCGTCCCATCACACAATCCCGGGCTCAGACACCAGCGAATTTCCCTGTACACCGTCCCATCACACACCCCCTGTGTGAGACACTGAGTGAATCTCCCACCACAGCGCCCCATCACACACTCCCGGTGTCTGACGCCAATGAATTTCCCTCCACACTGTCTCGCCAAACAATCCCGGGGTCACACACAAAGTGAATCTCCCTCCACACCGTCCGATCACACACTCCCGGGGTCATACACAGAGTGAATATCCCTCCACACCGTCCCATCACACACTCCCGGAGTCAGACACAAAGTGAATCTCAATCGACACCGTCCCATCACACACTCCCGGGGTCAGACACCAGTGAATCTCCCTCCACACTGTCGCATCACAGACTACCGGAAGGTAGAAACAGACTGAATCTGCCTCCACCCCGTCCCATCACACTCTCCCGGGGTCAGACACCAGTGAAATTCCCTCCACTCCGTCCCATCACACACCCCCTGTGTGAGACACTGAGAGAATCTCCCTCCACACGCCCCATCACACACTCCCGGGGTCAGACACCAGTGAATCTCCCTCCACACCGCCCCATCACACACTACCGGGATCAGACACAGAGTGAATCTCCCTCCACACCGTCCCATCACACTCTCCCGGGGTCAGACACCAGTGAAATTCCCTCCACTCCGTCCCATCACACACCCCCTGTGTGAGACACTGAGTGAATCTCCCTCCACACGCCCCATCACACACTCCCGGGGTCAGACACAAGTGAATCTCCCTCCACACCGCCCCATCACACACTACCGGGATCAGACACAGAGTGAATCTCCCTCCACACCGTCCCATCACACAATCCCGGGGTCAGACACAGAGTGAAGCTCCCTCCACACCGTCCCATCACACAATACTGGGATCAGACACAGAGTGAATCTCCCTCCACACCGTCCCATCACACACTCCCGGGGTTAGACACAGAGTGAATCTCCCTCCACACCGTCCCGTCACACACTCCCGGGGTGAGACACAGAGAGTGAGTCTCACTGAAAGCCGTCCCAACACAATTATGGGGTCAGACCCAGAGTTAAACTCCCTTCCTCGGTCTGTGCCCCACTCACATCTCGATGGAGACTGCGAGTCCGGTTTTGCGATCTGCACATTTATGGAAGTCTCGCTGTCGTCCATCTTGTCGAGGATCCTCTGCGTCCCTGTTCTCAGTGAGGCAAACAAACACCAGATGAGCAGCTGATAAAGAGAGGAGCCGAGAACAGGAGGAGGTAGTTCCGGAGAGGAGAGAGTTGAGGGTGTGAGAGTGATTGTCTGGACTGATGAGAGTGGCGGGGGTAAGAGTAGTAAGAGTGGGGAGATTCAGAGTTAGGGGAAGGTTAGTTCGGCGGAAAGGGAGACGCGGGATACTGGGGTCGAAAAGGGGGAGCGGAATGAAAGAAGGAGATGGCGAGAAGTGTGGATAGACCAGGGTCAAAATAGAGAGGGTGGACTCCTGCAGAGAAATTAGGGGAGAGTGTGAGAAAATATAGGGCGAACTGACTAGGGAAAGCAGAAGGAAAATAGAGAGAAAGACAGGGAAACGGACAGGGAGGGGTTGAAGGAACAGAGGGGGAGAGGAAGCGCTACAGAGAGGGAGGAAGCGTGCAGGGAAGGGAAGATTAAGCGAGATGGAAATGGCAGTTGGACGGATATAGAAAGAGAAGAAGGGAGAGATAAAGGAATGGAAGGGGGGAAGAGTGAATGCTGATGAGTGAACATGGATGGAAAGATGGAGTGATGTCTTGTCACTTATTCAGAGCCTTTATTGTTAGATAAACTTGCAATGAATACCCCAGCCTCCAGTTGATTCCTGGTTTGAGCGTCAGCACTCCCGTTGCTCTGCTTATCGCCGGGGTTTCAGACACTCTGTGCTCTGGTAACCACGGCCCCGAGACCACCAGCAACAGGTTCCGAAGTAACCGAGCCCCCTCCCTCCGAGAAGACGTCAGAACAACAGATTGCCGTTTTTAGACTGTTTAGTACTTATCTAAGAAGGCACATATTTAGATACTGAAGTTCACAGGAAACCAGCACACGCTGCGCGGTATCTGAGCCTTGACTCACTTCACCCATTGGAACTTAATCTGGGGGTTGTCAGTATTTCAGAGAAGTATTGAAAGCGTGCGTCTGC
Organism: Hemitrygon akajei; assembly: GCF_048418815.1. Classification (NCBI taxonomy): domain Eukaryota; kingdom Metazoa; phylum Chordata; class Chondrichthyes; order Myliobatiformes; family Dasyatidae; genus Hemitrygon; species Hemitrygon akajei. The sequence goes on along the minus strand of NW_027331921.1, from coordinate 9,046,280 downwards.
AATGACTGGGACGGCATACAGAAAGCAAAAAATAAAAATAGCAGCGACGACAGCCCAGTACGTGCAATTCAGCAGCTCTCTCAAAAAACTCTCCATCACCATCTGTCTATCATTTTCTCTCTCTGCGTCCCTCAATCTCCCTTGACTATCTCCATGTTTCTCACCCATGAATGCCTCTAACCGCTTCAATTTTGCTCCTCCCTCCAGCTCACTTCATTTCCCCTCCACTTCCTCTCTGTCCACTGCCTTTCTATTTCACTGTCCTCCTCACTAAGACTTCTCTTTCGCGATCCCCTCCCTCTCTACACCACTTTCCCTCTTCCCACTCTCTCCCGCTCACAGTGAACGTTACCGGTTTGAAATGTGACCGGGCCGTCGGTCCCGCCCCCGCCCTCTCTACGCCACTTTCCCTCTTCCCACTCTCTCCCGCTCACAGTGAACGTTACCGGTTTGAAATGTGACCGGGCCGTCTGTCCAGCTCCCCTCCCTCTCTACCCCACTTTCTCTCTTCCCACTCTCTCTCCCGCTCACAGTGAACGTTACCGGTTTGAAATGTGACCTGGCCGTCAGTCCCGCTACAAGGAAAGGCGCCGCCTAATGACCAGCTGAGAGTAGTTACATCCACCACAGTAAGTAAAGGAGTTGGGTGAAAGGGGGGCTTTGGAAATGGTTGGGGTATAGTGTGCTTCCCGGTGTCAGACATGTCCTGCTCACTCCACACCGTCCCTTCATACAGTCCCGGGGTCAGACACAGAATGAATCTCCCTCCAACACCCCCCCCCCCCCTTAACACGCTCCCGGGGACAGACAGAGAGTGAATTTCCTTCCACACCGTCCCATCACACACTCCCAGGGTGAAACACAGAGTGAAACTCCCTCCACCCCGTCCAATCACACTCTCCACTGGTTCAGACACAGAGTGAATCTCCCTCCACACCGTCCCATCACACACTACCGGGATCGGACACAGAGTGAATGTCCCTCCACACCGCCCCATCACACACTACCGGGATCAGACACAGAGTGAATCTCCCTCCACACCGTCCCATCACACAATCCCGGGGTCAGACACAGAGTGAAGCTCCCTCCACACCGTCCCATCACACAATACTGGGATCAGACACAGAGTGAATCTCCCTCCACATCGTCCCATCACACACTCCCGGGGTCAGACACAGAGTGAATCTCCCTCCACACCGTCCCGTCACACACTCCCGGGGTGAGACACAGAGAGTGAGGCTCCCTGAAAGCCGTCCCAACACAATTATGGGGTCAGACCCAGAGTTAAACTCCCTTCCTCGGTCTGTGCCCCACTCACATCTCGATGGAGACCGCGAGTCCGGTTTTGCGATCTGCACATTTATGGAAGTCTCGCTGTCGTCCATCTTGTCGAGGATCCTCTGCGTCCCTGTTCTCAGTGAGGCAAACAAACACCAGATGAGCAGCTGATAAAGAGAGGAGCCGAGAACAGGAGGAGGTAGTTCCGGAGAGGAGAGAGTTGAGGGTGTGAGAGTGATTGTCTGGACTGATGAGAGTGGCGGGGGTAAGAGTAGTAAGAGTGGGGAGATACAGAGTTAGGGGAAGGTTAGTTCGGCGGAAAGGGAGACGTGGGATACTGGGGTCGAAAAGGGGGAGCGGAATGAAAGAAGGAGATGGCGAGAAGTGTGGATAGACCAGGGTCAAAATAGAGAGGGTGGACCCCTGCAGAGAAATTAGGGGAGAGTGTGAGAAAATATAGGGCGAGCTGACTAGGGATAGCAGAAGGAAAATAGAGAGAAAGACAGGGAAACGGACAGGGAGGGGTTGAAGGAACAGAGGGGGAGAGGAAGCGCTACAGAGAGGGAGGAAGCGTGCAGGGAAGGGAAGATTAAGCGAGATGGAAATGGCAGTTGGACGGATATAGAAAGAGAAGAAGGGAGAGATAAAGGAATGGAAGGGGGAAGAGTGAATGCTGATGAGTGTACATGGATGGAAAGATGGACTGATGTCTTGTCACTTATTCAGAGACTTTATTGTTAGATAAACTTGCAATGAATACCCCAGCCTCCAGTTGATTCCTGGTTTGAGCGTCAGCACTCCCGTTGCTCTGCTTATCGCCGGGGCTACAGACCCTCTGTGCTCTGGTAACCACGGCCCCGAGACCACCAGCAACACCCTCCGAAGTAAGCGAGCCCCCTCCCTCCGAGAAGACGTCAGAACAATAGATTGCCGTTTTTAGACTGTTTAGTACTTATCTAAGAAGGCACATATTTAGATATTGAAGTTCACAGGAAACCAGCACACGCTGCGCGGTGTCAGAGGTTTGACTCACTTCACCCATTGGAACATAAGCTGGGGGTTGTCAGTATTTCAGAGAAGTATTGAAAGCGTGCGTCTGCACTGACTGGGACGGCATACAGACAGCAAAAAATAAAAATAGCAGCGACGACAGCCCAGTACGTGCAATTCAGCACCTCTCTCAAAAAACTCTCCATCACCTTCTGTCTATCAATTTTTTTTCTCTGCGTCCCTCACTCTCCTCTCGCTATCCTCATATTTCTCTCACATGAATGCCTCTAACCGGTTCAATTTTGCTCCTCCCTCCAGCTCTCTCCATTTCCCCCACTCCCCCTCTGTCCACTGCCTTTCTATCTCATTGTCCTCCTCACTAAGACTTCTCTTTCCCGCTCCCCTCCCTCTCTAGCCACTTTCTCTATACCCACTCTCTCCCGCTCACAGTGAACGTTACCGGTTTGAAATGCTCCAAGGAAAGGCGCCGCCTAATGTCCAGCTAGGAGTAGTTACATCCACCACAGTAAGTAAAGGAGGTGGGTGAAAGGGGGGCTTTGGAAATGGTTGTGGGATAGTGTGCTTCCCGGGGTCAGACAGGTCCTACTCCCTCCACACCGTCCAATCACACACTCCCGGGGTCAGACAGGTCCTGCTCCCTCCACACCGTCCCTTCACACACTCCCGGGGTCAGACACAGAGTGAAACTCCTTCCACACCGTCCCATCACACACTACCGGAGTCAGACACAAAGTGAATCTCCAACGACACCGTCCCATCACACACTCCAGGGGTCAGACACAGAGTGAATCTCCCTCCACACTGTCCCGTCAAACAATCCAGGGGTCACACACAAAGTGAATGTCCCTCCACACCGTCCGATCACACACTCCCGGGGTCAGACACAAAGTGAATCTCCATCGACACGTCCCATCACACACTACCGGGGTCAGACACATAGTGAATCTCCCCCCACACCGTCCCATCACACACTCCCGCGGTCAGACACAGAGTGAATCTCCCTCCACACCAACCATCGCAAACTCCTGGGGTCAGACACAGAGTGAATATCCCTAAACACCGTCCCATCACACACCCCCTGTGTGAGACACTGAGTGAATCTCCCTCCACAGCGCCACATCACACACTCCCGGGGTCTGACGCCAATGAATTTCCCTCCACACTGTCTCGTCAAACAATCCCGGGGTCACACACAAAGTGAATCTCCCTCCACACCGTCCGATCACACACTCCCGGGGTCATACACAGAGTGAATATCCCTCCACACCGTCCCATCACACACTCCCGGAGTCAGACACAAAGTGAATCTCAATCGACACCGTCCCATCACACACTCCCGGGGTTAGACACCAGTGAATCTCCCTCCACACCGTCGCATCACAGACTACCGGAAGGTAGAAACAGACTGAATCTGCCTCCACCCCGTCCCATCACACTCTCCCGGGCTCAGACACCAGTGAAATTCCCTCCACTCCGTCCCATCACACACCCGCTGTGTGAGACACTGAGTGAATCTCCCTCCACACGCCCCATCACACACTCCCGGGGTCAGACACCAGTGAATCTCCCTACACACCGCCCCATCACACACTACCGGGATCAGACACAGAGTGAATCTCCCTCCACACCGTCCCATCACACAATCCCGGGGTCAGACACAGAGTGAAGCTCCCTCCACACCGTCCCATCACACAATACTGGGATCAGACACAGAGTGAATCTCCCTCCACATCGTCCCATCACACACTCCCGGGGTCAGACACAGAGTGAATCTCCCTCCACACCGTCCCGTCACACACTCCCGGGGTGAGACACAGAGAGTGAGGCTCCCTGAAAGCCGTCCCAACACAATTATGGGGTCAGACCCAGAGTTAAACTCCCTTCCTCGGTCTGTGCCCCACTCACATCTCGATGGAGACCGCGAGTCCGGTTTTGCGATCTGCACATTTATGGAAGTCTCGCTGTCGTCCATCTTGTCGAGGATCCTCTGCGTCCCTGTTCTCAGTGAGGCAAACAAACACCAGATGAGCAGCTGATAAAGAGAGGAGCCGAGAACAGGGGGAGTTAGTTCCGGAGAGGAGAGAGTTGAGGGTGTGGGAGTGATTGTCTGGACTGATGAGAGTGGCGGGGGTAAGAGTAGTAAGAGTGGGGAGATACAGAGTTAGGGGAAGGTTAGTTCGGCGGAAAGGGAGACGTGGGATACTGGGGTCGAAAAGGGGGAGCGGAATGAAAGAAGGAGATGGCGAGAAGTGTGGATAGACCAGGGTCAAAATAGAGAGGGTGGACTCCTGCAGAGAAATTAGGGGAGAGTGTGAGAAAATATAGGGCGAGCTGACTAGGGATAGCAGAAGGAAAATAGAGAGAAAGACAGGGAAACGGACAGGGAGGGGTTGAAGGAACAGAGGGGGAGAGGAAGCGCTACAGAGAGGGAGGAAGCGTGCAGGGAAGGGAAGATTAAGCGAGATGGAAATGGCAGTTGGACGGATATAGAAAGAGAAGAAGGGAGAGATAAAGGAATGGAAGGGGGGGAAGAGTGAATGCTGATGAGTGAACATGGATGGAAAGATGGACTGATGTCTTGTCACTTATTCAGAGACTTTATTGTTAGATAAACTTGCAATGAATACCCCAGCCTCCAGTTGATTCCTGGTTTGAGCGTCAGCACTCCCGTTGCTCTGCTTATCGCCGGGGCTTCAGACCCTCTGTGCTCTGGTAACCACGGCCCCGAGACCACCAGCAACACCCTCCGAAGTAAGCGAGCCCCCTCCCTCCGAGAAGACGTCAGAACAATAGATTGCCGTTTTTAGACTGTTTAGTACTTATCTAAGAAGGCACATATTTAGATATTGAAGTTCACAGGAAACCAGCACACGCTGCGCGGTGTCAGAGGTTTGACTCTCTTCACCCATTGGAACATAAGCTGGGGGTTGTCAGTATTTCAGAGAAGTATTGAAAGCGTGCGTCTGCAATGACTGGGACGGCATACAGACAGCAAAAAATAAAAATAGCAGCGACGACAGCCCAGTACGTGCAATTCAGCACCTCTCTCAAAAAACTCTCCATCACCTTCTGTCTATCATTTTTTTTCTCTGCGTCCCTCACTCTCCCCTCACTATCCTCATATTTCTCTCCCATGAATGCCTCTAACCGGTTCAATTTTCTCTTCCCTCCAGCTCTCTCCATTTCCCCCCACTCCCTCTCTGTCCACTGCCTTTCTATCTCACTGGCCTCCTCACTAACACTTCTCTTTCCCGCTCCCCTCCCTCTCTACCCCACTTTCCCACTTCCCACTCTCTCCCGCTCACAGTGAACGTTACCGGTTTGAAATGCTCCAAGGAAAGGCGCCGCCTAATGACCAGCTGGGAGTAGTTACATCCACCACAGTAAGTAAAGGAGGTGGGTGAAAGGGGGGCTTTGGAAATGGTTGTGGGATAGTGTGCTTCCCGGGGTCAGACAGGTCCTGCTCCCTCCACACCGTCCAATCACACACTTCCGGGGTCAGACAGGACCTGCTCCCTCCACACCGTCCCTTCACACACTCCCGGGGTCAGACACAGAGTGAATCTCCTTCCACACCGTCCCATCACACACTCCGGGAGTCAGACACAAAGTGAATCTCCCTCCTCACCGTCCCATTACAAACTCCCGGGGTCATACACAGAGTGAATATCCCTCCACACCGTCCCATCACACACTCCAGGGGTCATACACAGAGTGAATCTCCCTCCACACCGTCCCATCACAGACGACCGGAAGGTAGAAACAGACTGAATCTGCCTTCATCCCGTCCCATCACACTCTCCCGGGCTCAGACACCAGTGAATTTCCCTCCACACCGTCCCATCACACACCCACTGTGTGAGACACTGAGTGAATCTCCCTACACACCGCCCCATCACACACTCCCGGCGTCAGACACCAGTGAATCTCCCTCCACACCGACCCATCACACACTCCCGGGATCAGACACTGAGTGAATCTCCCTCCACACTGTCCCGACAAACAATCCACGGGTCACACACAAAGTGAAGCTCCCTCCACACCGTCCCATCACACACTCCCGGGGTCAGACACAAAGTGAATCTCCATCGACACGTCCCATCACACACTACCGGGGTCAGACACAGAGTGAATCTCCCTCCACACCGTCCCATCACACACTCCCGGGGTCAGACACAGAGTGAATCTCCCTCCACACAGTCCCATCACACACTCCTGGGGTCAGACACAGAGTAAATATCCCTCCACACAGTCCCATCACACAACCCCGGTGTCAGAGACAGAGTGAATCTCCCTCCAAACCGTCCCATCACACACTCCGGGGGACAGGCACAGAGTGAATCTCCCTCCACACCATTCCATCACACAATCCCGGCCTCAGACAACAGCGAATTTCCCTCCACACCGTGCCATCACACACCCCCTGTGTGAGACACTGAGTGAATCTCAATCCACACCGCCCCATCACACACTCCCGGGGTCAGACACCAGTGAATTTCCCTCCACACTGTCCCGTCAAACAATCCCGGGGTCACACACAAAGTGAATCTCCCTCCACACCGTCCGATCACACACTCCCGGGGTCAGACACAAAGTGAATCTCCATCGTCACGTCCGATCACATACTCCCGGGGTCAGAAACAGAGTAAATCACCCTCCGCAACGTCCCAGCACACGCTCCCGGGGTCAGACACAGAGTGAATCTCCCTCCACACCAACCATCTCACAACCCCGGTGTCAGAGACAGAGTGAATCTCCCTTCACACCGTCCCATCACACACACCGGGGGACAGACACAGAGTGAATCTCCCTCCACACCATCCCGTCACACAATCCCGCCTCCCGACACGGAGTTAAGCTCACTCCACACCGTCACATCATACTCTCCCGGTGACAGACACAGAGTTAAGCTAACCCGCAAACAGTCCCATCACGCGTTCCCGGAAGGTAGAAACAGACTGAATCTCGCTCCACACCGTCACATCACACACACCCGTGGTCAGACACAGACTGAATCTCTCTCCACACCGCCCCATCAAACAATCCCGGGGACACACACAAAGTGAATCTCCCTGCACACCGTCCCATCACGCACTCCCGGGGTCAGACACAAAGTGAATCTCCATCGACACCGTCCCATCACACACTCCCGGGGTCAGTCACAGAGTGAATCTCCCTCCGCACCGTCCCATCACACACTCCCGGGGTCAGACACAGAGGAAATCTCCCTCCACACCGTCCAAATACAGACACCCGTGGAGAGACACAGAGTGAATCTTCCTCCACAACGTCTCATCATACACTCCCGGGGTTGGACATAGAGTGAATCTCCCCCCACACTGTCCCATTACACACACGCTGGGTCAGACACAGAGTGAATCTCCCTTCACACCGTCACATCACGAACTCCCGGGGTCAGACACAGAGTGAATCTTCATCCACAACGTCGCATCACACACTCCCGGGGTCAGACAAGGTGTGAATCTCCCTCCACACCGACCCATCACACACTCCCGGGGTCAGACACAGAATGAGTCTCCCTCCACACCGTCCCATCACACACTCCCGGGGTCGGACACAGAGTGAATCTCCCTCCACACCGTCCAAATACAGACACCCGTGGTGAGACACAGTGTGAATCTTCCTCCACAACGTCAAATCACACATTCCCGGGGTCGGACCCAGAGTGAATCTCCCCCCACACTGTCCCATCACACACCCCCGGTGTCAGACAGACAGTGAATCTACATCCACACCGTCCCATCACACACTCCCGGGTCAGACACACAGTGAATGTACCTCCACACCGTCCCATTACAAGCTCCCGGGGTCAGACACAGAGTGAATCTCCCTCCACACCGTCCCATCACACACTCCCGGGGTCAGACACAGAGTGAGTCTCCCTCCACACCGTCCCATCACACACTCCCGGGGTCGGACACAGAGTGAATCTCCCTCCACACCGTCCCATAGCGGACATCCGCGGTCAGACACAGAGTCAATCTCTCTCCACACCGTCCAAATACAGACACCCGTGGTGAGACACAGTGTGAATCTTCCTCCACAACGTCAGATCACACATTCCCGGGTTCGGACACAGAGGGAATCTCCCCCCACACTGTCCCATCACACACTCCCGGGTCAGACACACAGTGAATCTACCTCCACACCGTCCCATTACAAGCACCCGGGGTCAGACACAGAGTGAATCTTCCTCAACAACGTCAGATCACACACTCCCGGGGTCGGACACAGAATGAATCTCCCCACACACTGTCCCATCACACACTCCCGGTGTCAGACACAGATTGAATCTCCCTCCACTCCGTCCCATCACACACACCCGGGGTCAGACACAGAGTGAATCTCCCTTCTCACCATCCCATCACACACTCCGTGGGTCAGACACAGAACGTTTCTCCCTCTACACTGTCCCATCACACACTCCCGGTGTCAGACACAAAGTTAATCTCACTCCACACCGTCCCATCACACAGTCCCGGGGTCAGACGCAGAGTGAAGCTCCCTCCACACTGTCACATCACACGCTCCCGGGGTCAGACAAAAGTGAATTTCCCTCCACACCGTCCCATCACACACTCCCTTGGTCAGATACAGAGTGAATCTCCCTCCACAGTGTGGGGATTCTCCCTCCGCCCCGTTCAGTCACACAGTACAGAGGTCAGACACATGGTGAAACCCCTTCTGCACCGTAAAATCATACACTCTCAGGGATAGACATAGAGTGAAGCTCCCTCCACAACTTCCAAACACACACTCCGGGGGTCTGTCACACTGAGAATCTCCCCACACACCGTCCCATCACACACTCCCAGGCTTAGACACTAACGGAATCTCACTCCGCCTCGTCCCATCGTACACGCCGGGGTTCAGACACGGGGTGAAGCTCCCTCCACAACTTTCCATGAAACATTACCGGGATCAGACACAGAGGGAATCTACCTCCACACCGACCGATCACACACTCCGCTGCTCAGGCACTGCTGCCTCCATAGCGTCGCATCATACACTCCCGGGGTTAGACCGGGAGTGAAGCTCCCTCCACACCGTCCCATGACACAATCCTGTGGTCAGATAAGCTTTGAAACTCTCTCCTTACCGTCTGAAAACGTGTTCCTGGGGTCAAACACATTTTGAATCTCCCTTCACGCCGTCCGTTACACACCACCGGTTTCAGACAGAGCGTTTAACTGTCTCCATTTGCCTCATGGAAAAGAGTAAAAACAGAGAGGACACAGAATTTTTTAAGAGGGGAACGACAGATTATGGGGCTATAAGGTTAGAACACGCGTGTGTGAAATGGGATGATGTTTCAGCAGGGGAATGTTCGATGGACATTTGTTCGAAATTTCGGCATCTGTTGCAGGATTTTAGGGTTAAATTTGTCCAGGTGAGGAAGATAAACAATGGTAGAGTGACGGAGCCATGGTGACCGGTGCGTTGGAGAAACTAATCAGGTGGAAGTAGGCAGCATACATGAGGTTTAGGAAGCAGGGGTCAGATGGGTCTATTGGGTAGCAAGAATGGAGCTTAATAAGGGGCTGAGGAATGCAAGAAGGGGTTATAAGAAAGCCTTGGCGAGTAGGGTAAAGGAGAACCCCAAGGCATTCTTCAATTATGTTTAAGAGTCGCGGGGTAATGATGCAGCTTTGTAAAACGCTGGTTTGGACACACTTGGATTACTGTGACCTGTTCTGCTCGCTTCCCTGTAGGGAGGATGTGGAAGCATTGGGAAGGGTACAGAGGAGATTGAGCAGTATGCTGCCTGGTTTAGAGAGTACGCATTATGATCAGAGTTTAAGGGAGCTAGGTCTTTACTCTCTGGAGAGATGAAGGATGAGAGGAGACCTGGTAGAGGTATGCAAGATATTTAGAGAAATAGATAGAGTGGACAGGGCACCACAATTCACTGCAAGAGGACATAGCTTTAAGGTAATGGGAGCAAAGTTCAAGGGGGTATTAGAGGAAGGTATTTTACTCAGAGATTGCTTGGTGCATGGACTGCACTGCCTGAGTCAGTGCTGGAGGCACATACACTAATGAAATTTAAGAGGCTAAGGACAGCTATATGGAGGAATTTACGTTGTTGGTAAATATGGGAGGCAGAGTATAAGTGTCGGCACAACATTGTGGGCCGAAGGGCTGTAATGAGCGGTGTTTTTTTTCTGTTCTATGTTCTATGTCGTCCAATCATACACTCCGTGGTCAGACACATGGTCAGCTCCCTGCACACCGCTAGAGTTGTTTCTGCTCACTTCCACCGGATATCGATTTCTCGCTACTCAGCTTCTCTGCGTCTCTGTGTGTACAGGTCGTTGGTGTGGTTTCACACCACTTCCTCCCAGTGACTGGAAACTCACCACCTGTCCGCAGCCCGCTCTCCCCTCCCCCTCCCTCCTCAGTTCTACCTCTGGTCTCACACACACTTATTATCGCTGAGACAGACACAATGTTGGAGTCTACAGGAACGGTGAAGTGCTGGTGATTGGTGAGAAGGAGTGAATAAGGAAAGAGGGAGATACGCTCTGTTTCTGAATCCGTTACAGTATTATCGGACTGCGAGGCGGCAGATTCACTCTGTGTCAGGCCCCCGGAGGAGGTGATGGGACACTGTTGAGTGAGTTGCATTCTGTGTCTGACCCTGGGAATGAGTGATAGGACAGTGTGGAGGGAGCTTCTCTCTGTGTCTAACACCGGGATTGTGTGACGGGACGGTGTGGAGGGAGTTTCACTCAGGGTCTGACACCGCAATTGTGTGATGGAACGGTGTGGAGGGAGATTCACTCTGTGTCTGACCCCGGGGAGTGAGTTATGGAACGGTGTGGAGGGAGCTTCACTCTGTGTCTGAACCCGCGAGTGAGTGATAGGTCGGGGTGTAGAGACCCTCTCTCTGTGTCTAATCCCGGGTGTATGCGATGGGACAGTGTGTTTGGAGCTTTTCTCTGTGTCTGACCCCGGGAGTGTGTGATGGGACGGTATTGAGGGAGATTCAGTCTGGGTCTGACTCCGGGAGTGGGTGACGTGTGGGTGTGGAGGAAGATTCACATTGTGTCTTACCCCGGGATTGTGTGATGGGACGGTGTGCAAGCAACTTTGCTCAGTGTCTGGCATAGTTAGTATGCGCTGGAACTGTTTTTTGGGATCTTGACTCTATGTCTTATCCCGGGAATGTGTTTTGGGAGAATGTTTCAGGAACTTCTCTGTATGTCTACCAACAGTATTATTTAATGGGATAGTGCAGGGGGAGCTTAACTCTGTCTCTTACCCGGCGAGTCTGTGTGATTGGGCATATTAGAGGGATCTTCACTTTTGACCTGATGCCTGGAATGCGCGATGGGCATGTGTGAAAGGATTAACATTCTCTGTCTGATTACCCGCGGATGTAATTGACGCTGTGAAGTCACACTCACGGTTTACTGGCACTATCTTTCAGAACAGACGATGGGGTGAAGCAACATTGTATTAAATCTGTTTAAAAGAGGAACAGAGATGTGTGATATATCCACACCAGAATGAATCTCCCACCAGTTCATCCCATTACATACCTCGGGGGTAAGAGACACAGAGAAGCATCCTCGTCACCATCATAACACATTTTCTCGTGGTCAGTCACAGATTAAGCCTTTCTCCACAGCGTCCCATCACACACTCCCGGGGTCAGACACAGAGTGAATCTCCCTCCACACCGTCCCATCATGCACTCCCGGAGTCAGACACAGGGTGTAGCTCCCTCCACACCGTCCAATCACGCACTCCTGGAGTTAGACACACGGTGTAACTCCCTCCACACCGTCCCATCACACACTCCCGGGATCAGACACAGAGTGAGTCTCCCTCCACACGGTCCCGGAGTCAGACACAGAGTGAATCTCCTTTCACACCGTCCCATCACACACTCCCGGGATAAGGCACTGCGAGAAGCTCCCTCCTCACCGTCACATCTCACACACTCACGGGATCAGTCACAGAGTTAATCTCCCTCCATACCGTCCCAACGCACATTCCCGGGGACAGACAGAGTGAATCTCCCTCCACACCGTCCAATCACACACTCACGGGATCAGACACAGAGTGGATCTCCCTCCACACCGTCCCATCACACACTCCCGGGGTCAGACACAGAGTGAATCTCCCTCCACACCGTCCCATTACACACTCCCGGGGTCAGACACAGAGTGAATCTCCCTCCACACGGTCCCATCACACACTCCCGGGGTCAGACACAGAGTGAATCCCCCTCCACACCGTCCCATCACACACTCCCGGGGTCAGACACAGAGCGAATCTCCCTCCTCACAGTCCCATTACACACTCCCGGGGTCAGACACAGAGTGAATCTCCCTCCACACCGTCCCATCACACACTCCCGGGGTCAGACACAGAGCGAATCTCTCTCCACACCGTCCCGTCACACACTCCCGGGGTCAGACACAGAGCGAATCTCCCTCCTCACAGTCCCATTACACACTCCCGGGGTCAGACACAGAGTGAATCTCCCTCCACACGGTCCCATCACACACTCCCGGGGTCAGACACAGAGTGAATCCCCCTCCACACCGTCCCATCACACACTCCCGGGGTCAGACACAGAGCGAATCTCCCTCCTCACAGTCCCATTACACACTCCCGGGGTCAGACACAGAGTGAATCTCCCTCCACACCGTCCCATCACACACTCCCGGGGTCAGACAGAGAGCGAATCTCTCTCCACACCGTCCCATCACACACTCCCGGGGTCAGACACAGAGCGAATCTCCCTCCTCACAGTCCCATTACACACTCCCGGGGTCAGACACAGAGTGAATCTCCCTCCACACCGTCCCATCACACACTCCCGGGGTCAGACACAGAGCGAATCTCTCTCCACACCTTCCCGTCACACACTCCCGGGGTCAGACACAGAGTGAATCTCCCTCCACACCATCCCATCACACACTCACGGGGTCAGACACAGAGTGAATCTCCCCCCACACTGTCCCATCACACACTCCCGGGGTCAGACACAGAGCGAATCTCTCTCCACACCGTCCCGTCACACACTCCCGGGGTCAGACACAGAGTGAATCTCCCTCCACACCATCCCATCACACACTCACGGGGTCAGACACAGAGTGAATCTCCCCCCACACTGTCCCATCACACACTCCCGTGGTCAGACACAGAGCGAATCTCCCTCCTCACAGTCCCATTACACACTCCCGGGGTCAGACACAGAGTGAATCTCCCCCCACACCGTCTCATCACACACTCCCTCCGACGACATACACCAGGGGTCAGAATCATGGTCAAGTTCCCTCTACACCTTTGGTGTTAATTCTGCACTCTTAAACTAGCTATCGATATTTATGTTCTCAGTTTCTCTCAGTCTCTTTATGTACCGGCCGGTCGTGTGGTTTCACAACGCTTTCTCCCAGTTTCTGCAAACTCAACACCCCGCACTCTATGTCTCTCATCAGGAGTGTGTGATGGGACGGTGTGGAGGGAGATTCACTCTGTGTCTGACCCTGGATGTGTGTGATGGGACGGTGTTGAGGGAGATTCACTCTGTGTCTGACACCAGGAGTGTGTGATGGGGACGGTCTGGAGGGGGATTCACTCTGTGTCTGCCCGCGGGTGTGTGTGATGGTACTTTGTGTAGGGAGATTCACACTGTGTCTCTGCCCGGGAGTGTGTGATGGGACGGTGTGGAGGGAGGTTCCCTCTGTGTCTGACCACGGTAGTGTGTGCTGGAACGTGTGGAGTGATCTGCACTAATGTCTGATCGGTCGGTGCCGAAGCTCTCTCTCTCTCTCTCTCTCTCTCTCTCTCTCTCTCTCTCTCTCTCATCTCTCTCTCTCTCTCTCTCTCTCTCTCTCTCTGTCTCATCCACACACACACATAGCCGCTACTGCACATCTCCTCCAGCACCCTTTTATCCACTACACTCACCCCCATTTCGTTTCACCTCCCCCCTTACGTACAGTGGAGTATGTAACTAATCCCCACTGTCCAGTGATCGGCGCATTTCATGGAAACGGTACTGATGGCCCGGTCAAATTTCAGTCCGGTGAACTTTCACTCTGAGCGGGAGAGAGTGGGAAGAGAGAAAGTGGGGTAGAGAGGGTGGGGAGACAGAAAGAGAAGGTTTAGTGTGGAGGCAGTGAGATAGAATGGCAGAGGAGAGAGAGAGAGTAGAGGAAAAAGGAGAGAGCCGGAGAGAGGAGAGAAATTGATGCGGGTTAGCGGCATTCATGGCAGTGAAATAGGGTGTTAGTGAGGGGAGATGAGGGACAGAGAGAGAAAGTGACAGACACTAGGTGTTGGAGGGTTTTTGAGGGAGCTGCTGAACTCCGTCTGTTGGTCTCACATCGCTGCTATTTTTATTTTTGCTGTCTGTATGACGGCCCAGTCAGTGTAGCCGCACGCTTTCAATACTTCTCTAAAATACTGACAACCCCCAGCTTATGTTCCAATGGGTGAAGAGAGTCAAATCTCTGACACCGCGCAGCGTGAGTTAGTTTCCAGTAAACTTCAATATCTAAATATTTGCATTTTTTGATTATTTCTACACGGTGTGAAAAGGGCAATCTGTTGCTAGTCTCGGTGGCTCGGTTACTTCGGTGGGTGTTTCTGGTTTGTCCCGGGGCCGTGGTTTCTAGAGCACAGAGGGCCTGAATAAACAGAATGTTGCAGTAGTCGATGAGGTGTTGGTTGTAAACCACTCGGACAGTAAATGCAACATATCCGCCCGAGAGTGGGAATAGAAGAAAAATAGAGAGAGCTCGAGGGAGAAACCAAATTGATTCCCTCCAACAATCCACCCTTTCCATTTCACCCTCTCTCTCTCCATTCTCTCCCACTTCTTGACCTCCCCTTCTTTCAGTGATACCCCTTTCTGACCACTGTCGCTCACGATTCTCTTTCCGCCAAACCTTAACCTTCCCTCTGTTTCTCCCCACTCTCACTACATCCCCGCCCCCGCAACTTTCATCTCTCCAGACCTCCCCCTCTCACACCCTCAATCTCCCTCTTCTCCAGCACTTCCTCCTCCACCTCTCGGCTCCTCCCTTTATCAGCTGCTCATCTGGTGTTTCTTTGTCTCGCTGAGCTCAGAGACGCAGAGGATCCTCGACAGGATGGACGACAGCGAGACTTACATGAAAATGCAGATCGTAAAACCGGACTCACCGTCTCCATCGAGAGGTGAGTAGGACAGAGATGGAGGGAAGCAGTTTCAATCTCTTTATAAGCAGGGAAGAGTGTTATGGGACGGTGTGGAGGGAGCTTCACTCTGTGCCTGACCCCGGGAAGTTAGTGATGGGAATGTGGAGGGAGATTCACTCTGTGTCTGAGCCCGGGAGTGTGCTGAGGACGGTGTGGAGTGAGAATCACTCTGTGTCTGACCCCGGGAGTGTGTGATGTCACGTCTCTCAGTGGGAGAGCATTTTGGATGAAGTGATCACAATTCTATCTCCTTTACGATAGCATTGTTGAGAAATAGGGTCGGCCACGTTAGAAAAGCTTTACTTGGAGTAAGGGGAAATATGAAGCTGTCTGGCGGGAATTTGGAAGCATTAATTGGTGACAGTTGTTCCAAAGGAAATGTACGGCAAATGTTCAGGGGTTCTTTACGCGGCATTCTGCAGAGGTACGTTCCAAAGAGACAGGGGAAGGATGACAGGGGACAGGAACCGTGGTGTACAAAGGCTGCTCAAGATCTCGTCAAGAAGAACAGAAAAGCTTACGGAAGGTTCAGAAAACTAGGTAATAGTATCCAAGTCTCTGAACGGAGCACAATACTCCAAGTGGTGCCTGATCAGGTTCCTATACAGCTGTAACATTACCTCTCGGTTATTGAATTCAATTTCACGGTTGATGAAGGCCAATGTACCGAGTGCCCTCTCAATGACAGAGTCAACATGCGCAACAGCTTTGAGTTTCCTTTCGTCTCTAAACCCAGGAATCACTCTGATAATGGTTACACTCTTGGCAGTGTGGAGGGTCAGAGGGATATTCGGGTCCAAATCCACAATTCTATTTCCCTTAAAATAGCATTAGAAAGGGATCGGGACAGACACGTTAGGAAAGCGTTTAATTGGAGTGAGGGGAATTATGAAGCTATCGGGCAGGAAAATGGAAACATTAATTGGTAACACTTGTTCTCAGGGAAATGTACGGCAGGAATGCGGCAAATGAATCCTTGTGCAAGATACCCTAAAGGTTATCCTCCAGGTTGAGTCGGTGATGCACAAGCGGAATGCAATGTCTGCAATCAGTTCTAGAGTTACAGAGTATAAGGGCAGTGATGTGATGTTGGGGCTCCATAAGACACTCGTGACACCACAGCTGGAGTATTGTGTGCCGTTCTGTGCTCCTTATTTTTAAAAGGATATTCTGACATTGCCCAAAGTTCAGAGAGATTCACGAGAATGATTCCAGGAATGAAAGGGTTACCGTATGAGGAACGTCTGGCAGCTCTTGGGCTGTATTCCCTGGAGTTCAGGAGAATGAGGGGAGAGCTCGTGGAAACATTCCGAATGTTAATAGTCCTGAACAGATTAGATATGGCAAAGTTATTTCCCATGGTAGGGGAGTCTAGGACAAGAGGGCACAAATTCAGGATTGAAGGATGTCCATTTAGAACGGAGATGCAGAGAAATTACTTTAGTCAGACGGTGGTAAATCTGTGGAAATTGTTGCCACGAGCGGCTGTGGAGGACAATTCACTGAGTGCATTTAAAGCAGAGACAGATAGGTTCATGATTAGCCAGGGCATCAAAGGGCATGGGGAGAAGGCAGGGGAGCGGGAAAGACCGGACGAATTGGATTAGACCATGACTGTATGACGGAGTAGACTCGATGGGCCGAATGGTTTGTATCTTGGCCGAATGCTTCCATATCTTACGGCCTTATAGTCATATTGTCTCTCTACAGCTGCTCCTGAACAGGACCCGAAACAGGACATCGGAAATAGACCGGAACCGTCAGATCTGCCTGCTCTGCCTAGTCATGTCCGCCCTCATCTTGATTGTGATCGGACTCTCGGTCCATGGTGAGTGGAACGGTCTCCGAGTGGAGTCAGACCATAAATAAAGAGAAAGGAATTAACTGTTATTGTAAAACACCCCAGTGGACACCGACACGCCCCTTACCATAAACCCAACCAATCTAAGCTTTCTGCGCTCAACTCTAATCTGTCTGTTCTTAAAGGAATGCACAGCGATCTCCGTCACCAGTTCACTGAGATGGAAACAAAGTACAGATCTGTCACGAAACCAAGGCTCACATCTGTGAATTGTTGACCAGCAAAAGAGGGTGAGACATCATCCCCCCTCTTTCACCCGCTCCTCATCACAGGGCAGGCATGGAGAGGAGGAAGCGTCACTCTGTGCTTGAATCGGGAGTGTGTGAAGAGGTGGTATGGAGGATGATCCACTCTGTGTTTGACCCAGTGACTGTGTGATGGGGCAGCTTGGAGGAAGTTTCACTCTATCACTGAATCCAGGAGAATGTGGTGGGAAGTTGTGGAGGTGGATTCACACTGTGTCTGAACACGGGATTGTGTGATGGGACATTGTAGGGGGACGTTCATTCTATGTGCAACCGGATTGTGTGATTGGATATTGTGGAGGGGGTCTGACCCCGTGACTGTGCCATGGGATGTTGCGGGCTAAACTTCGCTTTGTGTGAGAACACATGGGTTGTGAAGGGACGTTTCAGAGAGGGATCTAAATTGTCTTCTCTGACCGAGGGAGTGTGTGATGTGGCGGTGTGGAGGAAGCTTCAGTCTGTGCCTGACCACGTGAGTTTGTGATGAGACAGTGTGGAAGGAGTTACACCCAGAATGTGACCCCGGAAGAATGTGACAGGATGGTGTGCAGGACCCCGGAAGAATGTGACAGGATGGTGTGCAGGAAACTTCACTCCACGTCTGACCGTTGCAAGGTTTGCTGAAGCCATGGAGAAAGAGATTCACAGAGTGTCTGACCCCGGGAGTGCGTGATGGGACGGTGTGGAGGGAGATTCACTCTATGTCTGACCCCGGGAGTGTGTGATGGGACGGTGTGGAGGGAGATTCACTCTGTGTCTGACCCCGGGAGTGCGTGATGGGACGGTGTGGAGGGAGGTTCACTCTGCGTCTGACTCCGGGTGTGTGTGATGGGACGGTGTGGAGGGAGATTCAATGTGGGTCTGACCCCGTGAGTGTGTGAAAGGGCGGTGTGGGGGGTTATTCACTTTTTCTTGTACCTGATTTGCAGATCGAAAGTGTTCCCTGGACTGGATCAGAAATGAAGACCGTTGTTATTTCATGTCTACTTTGGAAACATCTTACGATGAAGCGAAGGAACGTTGTTCCAAATTTGATGCAAGACTGCTGAAAATAAATTCAAAACAAGAGGAGGTAATTGTCACATCGAGAGAGGCGATATTTAAAACCATCAAAAACTCCCTGGGTCAGACACAGAGTGAACCTCCCTCCACACCGTCCCATCACACACTCCCGGGGTCAGACACAGAGTGAATCTCCCTCCACTCCGTCCCATCACACACTCCCGGGGTCAGACACAGAGTGAAGATCCCTCCACACAGTCCAATCACACACTCCCGTGGTAAGAAACAGTGTGACTCTCCCTCCACACCGTCCCATGATAGCCTCCCGGTGTCAGACACACTGTGAAGCACCGTCCACGCTATCGAATCACCGACTCACGTGGTAAGACGCAGAGCGAAGCTACTTTCACACACTCCGATGTTCTGAGAGAGATTGAAGCTCCCACCACAGCTTCCCATGATACACTCCTGGGGTCAGTCAGAATAAAGCCGGATTCGCCCAATCCCATCATGCACTCTGGGGTTCAGACGCAGAGTAAAACTCTCTCGGCACCGTCCCATCTCGCTAACCCTGCGTCAGATACAGAGTGAAGCTCCATCCACACCGACCCTTCACACAATCCTGGGGTCAGGCACAGAGTGAAGTTTCCTCTTTCTCGTCCATCCCATTCCAGTTTTCTGGGTTCAGACATTGAGAGAGTCTCCTTATTAACATTAATTGACAAAGCTTAATTTCGCAGAATGTTGTTTCCAACGCCGTCGTCCATCCATTCAGAACGTACTGGATTGGAAAATGCGAAGACGGGTGAGTTCGGATTGTTCCTGGATTGGGACTGAGTCAGTACGATTAGTTTGGAGACACACCGGGGATGTGGGAAGTGAGGGGACAACGATCGTAGATTAGATTCTGACACAGGGCTGTGGAGGAGAGTGCGGAGCTGTGACATCAGTTTGGGGAGTGATACAGTCTGTGAGGAGAAAGTGGGTCAGGGGGATTATTTTAAGGACGGACACGGGCTCTGTGGAAAGGGCGATGCGGTGGGATTAGTTTGGTGATGGTCTCGGGCGTCCCCCAGGAGCTATTCCCACCCTGTTGAAAGTGTTTATCCTTCTTTGATAGGGACGAGGCTTCTAGCCTTATGTACAGGGATTACACGGAAACGTCCTTCTGCGTTAACTGCGACTCGCACGAATGGAGGGACCTTTGCAATCGTCAACACCGTTTCATCTGCGAGAAACGTCCACATTTGGACAAGGAACTCTGCTAAGAGTCCCCGGGTCCAACTTGAATCACATTACAATCCGCTTTCCTCCTCCCGTCTCTCTTCCCCACTCTTAACCACCTCATCCTCACATCCCCGCTTCACCCACTCTGTCACTCCCCCAGCCATTCTCCTCCACAACTCGCATACCCTTCCCCCCAACACTCTCCTACATTCCTCTTTCCCCATCAATCTCCTTTCCACAGAACCAAAGAACATAGAACCATAAAACCATCGAACGGTACAGCACAGTACAGACTCTTCAACCCTCTATGTTGAGCCGACCCATATAATCCTTAATAAAATTACTAAACCCTCACTACCCCATAACCCTCCATTTTTTTCATCCATGTGCCTGTCCGAGAGGCTCTTAAATACCCCTAATGTTTTAGACTCCTCCACCGTCCCTGGCAAGTCATTCCGGGCACTCATAACCCTCTGTGTAAAAAACCCTACCCCTCATGTCTCCCCTAAACTTCCGTCCCTTAATTTTGTACATATGCCCTCTGGTGTTCGCTATTGGCGCCCTGGGAATCAGGTACTGACTATCCACCCTATCTCTGCCTCTCAGAATCTTGCAGACCTCTATCAAGTCCCCTCTCATTCTGTTACGCTCCAAACAGAAAGGTCCCAGCTCTGCCAACCGTGCTTCATATGAATTGTTCTCCAAACCAGACAACATCTATACCTCTCATAATCTTGTAGAACTCTATCAAGTAATCTTTCCCGCAATCTCTCCCATCCTTCTCTCCCCCTGCAGCTTTCTTCACCCCTCCTTCTCTGTTATCCCTCTCCCTCCTCTCCTCCCACCCTCACCTCACTCCTGGGCACTCTGGTTCGCAGATTCCCCACCCTGGTGTAAACCACTGTGCGCATTCACTCTATCTATGCCCCTCGGGGTTTTCTACACCTCTAGAGTGTCACATTGCTCCCCAAAGAATAGACTTCTCACGCCAGTCCGATCTCCACAACTCAGCCACTCGAATCCGGGCAACATCCTCGTAAATCTCGCTCTGCACTCTTTCCAGCTCATCTTTCCTACAGCAGGGCGACCAGAATCGAGCACAGTGCTCCAAGTGTGGCCTCACCGATGTCCTATACAACTGCAATGTGACCTCCCGACTCCTGTACTCAGTGAAGACCAGCGTGCCACATGTCCTGTCTATCTGTATCGCGTGTTTACCACCGGAATCACCATCTGATTTATTGTCTGTGACTTATACAACCCGACGGTTGATCATTTGCACAATCAATACTGCGCAAAGATGTAAATTTAATGTAAGTTCCAAATATTAATAAACACAGCAAATAGGGAAATATCGAGGGTGCTCATGAGTTCAGGAAGCGTTTAGTAGCGTGATGGTGGAAGAGAAGTAACTTGTTTTAAATCGTTGACTGCGGGATGTCAGGCTCCTGTACCTCCTCCCCGATGGTAGGAGTGATGACAGGGCATTTCCCGGGAGGTGAGGGTCCTCAGTAATGGATGCGGTCCCTCTTCAATATGTCCTCGATGGAGGGCAGGGCCGAGGAAACTGTGTGACAGCCAGGAAGGGGTCAGCGGTTAAAGAGCCAGTGCATAGTACCCCTGTGGCTATCCCCCTGAAAAACAGGTAATTCACTTTTGGATACTGGCAGGGTTTGGGCAGAGGACCACCTAACAGAGGAAAGCGACGGTAGTTGGGTCTCTGTTAGTGAATCAGGATTTCTAAGTGTGAGGGTGAACAGCTAGAAGTCCTTTAACTGAAAACGTAGGATTGGAATCATACTTCACTCTGCGATGCAGAAGCATAAGTCACAGGTATCAGCACCACAATGGAATGAAGGGAATTCCAGAGGCATGAAAAGCTGGACACCATCGAAAACGATGAATAGAATAGTGTCTGATGCGATTGTGCCCCGGGGCGGTGGGGGTGTGGAGATGAAAAGACAGATAATATCTGAACCCTGATTGTGCGATTGGACGGAATCACTCAGGAAGAAATCTCTCGTGGAAAGGTGTGACGGGTGATTCACTCTGTGCCTGAACCCGGGAGTGTGTGATGGGATGGTGTGGAGGGAGATTCACTCTGTGTCTGACCCCGGGAGTGTGTGATGGGACGGTGTGGAGGGAGGTTCACTCTGTGTCTGACCCCGGGAGTGTGTGATGGGACGGTGTGGAGAGAGGTTCACTCTGTGTCTGACCCCAGGAGTGTGTGATGGGACGGTGTGGAGGGAGATTCACTCTGTGTTGACCCCGGGAGTGTGTGATGGGACGGTGTGGAGGGAGCTTCACTCTGTGTCTGATCCCGGGAGTGTGTGATAGGACGGTGTGGAGGGTGATTCACTCTGTGTCTGATCCCGGGAGTGTGTGATGGGACGGTGTGGAGGAAGATTCACTCTGTGTCTGACCCCGGGAGTGTGTGATGGGACGGTATGGAGGGAGGTTCACTCTGTGTCTGACCCCGGGAATGTGTGATGGGACAGTGTGTAGGGAGATTCACTCTGTGTCTCATCCCGGGAGTGTGTGATGGGACGGTGTGGAGGGAGATTCACTCTGTGTCTCATCCCGGGAGTGTGTGATGGGACGGTGTGGAGGGAGATTCACTCTGTGTCTGACCCCGGCAGTGTGTGATGGGACGGTGTGGAGGGGGGTTCACTCTGTGTCTGACCCCGGGGAGAGTGCGATGGGACGGTGTGGAGGGAGATTCACTCTGTGTCTGATCCCGGGAGTGTGTGATGGGACGGTGTGGAGGGAGATTCAATCTGTGTCTGACCCCGGGAGTGTGTGATAGGACGGTGTGGAGGGAGGTTCACTCTGTGTCTGACCCCAGGAATGTGTGATGGGACAGTGTGTAGGGAGATTCACTCTGTGTCTGATCCCGGGAGTGTGTGATGGGACGGTGTGGAGGGAGATTCACTCTGTGTCTGATCCCGGGAGTGTCTGATGGGACGGTGTGGAGGGAGATTCACTCTGTGTCTGACACCGGAGTGTGTGATGGGACGGTGTGGAGGGAGATTCACTCTGTGTCTGATCCCGGGAGTGTGTGATGGAACGTGTGGAGGGAGATTCACTCTGTGTCTGACACCGGGAGTGTGTGATGGGACGGTGTGGAGGGAGATTCACTCTGTGTCTGACCCCGGGAGTGTGTGATGGGACGGTGTGGAGGGAGATTCACTCTGTGTCTGATCCCGGGAGTGTGTGATGGGACGGTGTGGAGGGAGATTCACTCTGTGTCTGACACCGGGAGTGTGTGATGGGACGGTGTGGAGGGAGATTCACTCTGTGTCTGATCCCGGGAGTGTGTGATGGAACGTGTGGAGGGAGATTCACTCTGTGCCTGACACCGGGAGTGTGTGATGGGACGGTGTGGAGGGAGATTCACTCTGTGTCTGACCCCGGGAGTGTGTGATGGGACGGTGTGGAGGGAGATTCACTCTGTGTCTGACCCCGGGAGTGTGTGATGGGACATTGTGGAGGGAGATTCACTCTGTGTCTGATCCCGGGAGTGTGTGATGGGACCGTGTGGAGGGAGATTCACTCTGTGTCTGACCCCGGGAGTGTGTGATGGGACGGTGTGGAGGGAGATTCACTCTGTGTCTGACCCCGGGAGTGTGTGATGGGACGGTGTGTAGGGGGATTCACTCTGTGTCCTACCCGGGGGGGGGGGGGGGGTCGTGTGATGGGACGGTGTGGAAGAAGAATCACTTTGTGTCGGACCCCGGGAGTGCCTGTCCGGTCTGTGCCGAGGCGCTCGCTCTCCGCCTCCACCCTCCTGCACCTCCGCTCTCTCCCTCTCTCTCTCTCTCTCTCTCTTTCATCCAGCCACACACATATCCGCCAATGCACATCTCCTCCCGCACCACCACCCCTTTATCCATTATCCACGCCTCCATTTCATTTCACCTCCCCCCTAATTTATAGTGGTGAATGTAAGTAATCCCCACTGTCCAGTGTGTGGCGCCTTTCATGGAAACGGAACAGACGGTCCGGTCACATTTCAGTCCGGTGAACCTACACTGTGAGTGGGAGAGAATGGGAAGAGAGAAAGTGGGGTAGGGAGGGTGGGGAGACAGAAAGAGAAGGCTTAGTGAGGAGGGCCGTGAGATAGAAAGGCAGAGGAGAGAGAGGGTGTAGAGGAACAAGGAGAGAGCTGTACAGAGGAACGATTTTGATGCGGGTTAGAGGCCTTTATGGAGTGAAATAAGGGGATAGTGAGGGGAGATGAGGGACAGAGCGAGAATGTGACAGTCACAAGGTGTTGGAGGGTTTTTTAGGGAGCTGCTATACTCCTTCTGTTGGGCAGACGCCACTGCTATTTTTATTTTTCTTTTCCTGTCTGTATGCCGACCCAGTCAGTGTAGCCGCACGCTTTCAATACTTCTCTGAAATACTGAAAACCCCCAGCTTATGTTGCAACGGGTGAAGAGAGTCAATACTCAGGCACCGCTCAGCGGGTGTTTGTTTCCTGTAAACTTCAATATCTAAATATATGCATTCTTTGATAAGTTCTACACGGTGTGAAAAGGGCAATCTGTTGCTAGTGTCGGTGGCTCGGTTACTTCGGTGGTTTTTTCTGGTTTGTCCCGAGGCCGTGGTTTCTAGAGCACAGAGGGCCTGAATAAACAGAATGTTGCAGTAGGCGATGGGGTGTTGGTTGTAAACCACTCGGACAGGAAATGCAACACATCCGCCCGAGAGAGGGAATAGAAGAAAAAAAGAGAGAACTCGAGAGAGAAGCCAAATTGATTCCCTCCAACAATCCACCCTTTCCATTTCACCCTCTCTCTCTCCATTCTCTCCCACTTCTTGACCTCCCCTTCTTTCAGTGATACCCCTTTCTGACCACTGTCGCTCACGATTCTCTTTCCGCCAAACCTTAACCTTCCCTCTGTTTCTCCCCACTCTCACTACATCCCCGCCCCCGCAACTTTCATCTCTCCAGACCTCCCCCTCTCACACCCTCAATCTCCCTCTTCCCCAGCACTTCCTCCCCCTGTTCTCGGCTCCTCCCTTCATCAGCTGCTCATCTGATGTTTGTTTGTCTCGCTGAGCTCAGAGACGCCGAGGATCCTCGACAGGATGGACGACGGCGAGACTTACATGAAAATGCAGATCATAAAACCGGACTCACCGTCTCCATCGACAGGTGAGTAGGACAGAGATGGAGAGAAAGAGTTTCAATCTCTTTCTAACCAAGGACGAGTATGATGGGACGGTGTGGAGGGAGATTCACTCTGTGTCTGACCCCGGGAGTGTGTGATGGGACGGTGTGGAGGGAGATTCACTCTGTGTCTGACCCCGGGAGTGTGTGATGGGACGGTGTGGAGGGAGATTCACTCTGTGTCTGACCCCGGGAGTGTGTGATGGGACGGTGTGGAGGGAGATTTGCTCTGTGTCTGAACCCGGGAGTGTGTGATGGGACGGTGCGGAGGGAGATTCACTGTGTCTGACCCCGGGAGTGTGTGATGGGACGGTGTGGAGGGAGATTCACTCTGTGTCTGACCCCGGGAGTGTGTGATGGGACGGTGTGGAGGGAGATTCACTCTGTGTCTGACCCCGGGAGTGTGTGATGGGACGGTGTGGAGGGAGATTTGCTCTGTGTCTGACCCCGGGAGTGTGTGATGGGACGGTGTGGAGGGAGATTCACTCTGTGTCTGACCGCGGGAGTGAGCGATGCGACGGTGTGTTTGGAGAGATTGAGTCTGTGTGTGACCACGGGAGTATGTGATGGGAGTGTGGAGAGAGCTTCACTCTGTGTCTGACCCCGGGGAGTGAGTGATGGGAGTGTGAAGGGAGCCTCACTCTATGTCTGACACCGGGAGTGTGTGATGGGACGGAGTGGAGGGAGATTCACTCTGTGTCTTGCTCCGGGATTGTGTGATGGGAGTGTGGTGGGATATTCACTCTGTGCCTGAAACCGGGAAATTGCGATGGGATGGTGTGGAGGGAGATTCAGTCTGTGTTTCACCCCGGGGGAGTGTGATGGGACGGTGATGAGCGAGATCAGTCTGTGTCTGACTCCGGGAGTGTCTGATGGGACGGTGTGGGGGGAGCTTCACTCTGTGTTTGACCCCGGGAATGTGTGGAGGGAGCCTGACCCTGTTTCTGAATCTCACTGTTATGCCCCCAGATGAACCTGATGTATCGTATGTTGAACTTCATTTCAAGACCCTCTCTGTTCCCCAGGTCCGGACAAATGGAGGTCAGTTTAACTTTGTTGGTATGACTCTGTTCAGATGGTGTGTCTATTCCTGTCGAGAAATCTCCTGGCAAGCGCCCAGTTAATCCTAATGATTCCCTGTTAGACAATAAGTCAGAGGCTATGCATTCGAGACTTGATGAGATACGAGCTCTATGGGAGGGTGGGTGAGGGTGGGAGCGCTCTGGGAAGGGTCGGAGTGGAGGCAGAGCAACAGGCGGGGTGGTACAGAGGGAGGGCTGTGGAAAGGAATGAGAGACGGGCTCTATGGGAGGGTCGGTGAGGAAGGAGCGCTCTGGGAAGGGTCGGAGTGGAGGCAGAACAACAGGCGGGGTGGTACAGAGGGAGGGCTGTGGTAAGGAACGAGAGACGGGCTCAATGGGAGGGTCGGTGAGGAGGGGAGAGCGCTCTAGGAAGGGTCGGTGTGGAGGCAGAGCAACAGGCGGGGTGGTACAGAGGGAGGGCTGTGGAAAGGAATGAGAGACGGGATCTATGGGAGGGTCGGTGAGAAAGGAGCGCTCTGGGAAGGGTCGGAGTGGAGACAGAGCAACAGGCGGGGTTGTACAGAGGGAGGGCTGTGGAAAGGAATGAGAGACGGGCTCTAATGGAGGGTCGGTGAGGAAGGAGCGCTCTGGGAAGGGTCGGAGTGGAGACAGAGCAACAGGCGGGGTGGTACTGAGGGAGGGCTGTGGAAAGGAATGAGAGACGGGCTCTATGGGAGGGTGGGTGAGGAAGGAGAGCGCTCTGGGAAGGGTCGGGGTGGAGGCAGAGCAACAGGAGGGTTGTGCAGAGGGAGGGCTGTGGAAAGGAATGAGAGACGGGCTCTATGGGAGAGTCAGTGCGGAAGGAGAGCGCTCTGGGAAGTGTCTGGGTGGAGGCAGAGCAACAGGCGGGGTAGTACAGAGGGAGGGTTGTGGAAAGAAATGAGAGACGGGCTCTATGGGAGGGTCGGTGAGGAAGGAGCGCTCTGGAAAGGGTCGGGGTGGAGGCAGAGCAACAGGCGGGGTTGTACAGAGGGAGGGCTGTGGAAAGGAATGAGAGACGGGATCTATGGGAGGGTCGGTGAGGAGGGAGAGCGCTCTGGGAAGGGTCGGAGTGGAGGCAGAACAACAGGCGGGGTTGTACAGAGGGAGGGCTGTGGAAAGGAATGAGAGACGGGCTCTATGGGAGGGTCGGTGAGGAGGGAGAGCGCTCTGGGAAGGGTCGGAGTGGAGGCAGAACAACAGGCGGGGTTGTACAGAGGGAGGGCTGTGGAAAGGAATGAGAGACGGGCTCTATGGGAGGGTCGGTGAGGAGGGAGCGCTCTGGGAAGGGTCGGGGTGGAGGAAGAACAACAGGCGGGGTGGTAGAGAGGGAGGGCTGTGGAAAGGAATGAGAGACGGGCTCTATGGGAGGGTCGGTGAGGAGGGAAAGCGCTCTGGGAAGGGTCGGGGTGGAGGCAGAGCAACAGGCGGGGTGGTAGAGAGGGTGGGCTGTGGAACGGGATGAGGAGTTGCTCTGGTTGGTGTCGTTGCAGAGAACGCCATGAGATTTTTTTGTGTGGTGGGAGTACCGTGAGAGGGGGTTAAACTGGGGGCGCTGAGGAGGGAGAGCTGTGTGGTCGGGGGGGGGCGTGGTGCGAGAGCAGTGAGTGCTGTGGCATGGCCGGTGAGCAGGAAACACATTGGGATGAGTGGCGACGTGGGAGTTGAGTGGCAAGAGGCGGTGTGGAAGGTGAACTTTGTAAAATGTGTACAACACTCTCCCCTTTCTAACCTCATTCTCTCATCACTATCTCTCCTTTCACTCCGCTGCCTCCCTCTTTCTCCGCCATGTCTCACACTTCCAATCTCTCAGCCGTCTCTTTCCGCCTTCTATCTTCCTGTCTCTCTGTCCTCACCCGTCCCCCAATCTTTACGGGTCTCTCCTGCTTCTTTTTCTCTCTCTTTCATTCTTTCACTTTCTTCTCCAGACCGTCAGACCTCCATCTACTCTGAGTTGAAATTTGGGAAAGACAAACTTCTCGTCGATGAGGATGAGGATCCTCCCATTGCATCGGGACCCGGCGAGATGCGAGTCACTGCACAAACAGGTCAGAATTCACAGAAGCGGCGCCATTCTGAAGGCGTCACTTGTCAAGACTCCCAAGTGTCCAAGTATCTTGATTGTCTAATGTACCAAAGACGTGAACTCATAGACTAAATACCTTGGGTCCAAACCGGCTAATTCACCCTGATCTTACGTGAACGGTCAGAGAACAGAAAAGACATCAGTTAAAAGCGAGTTTCTGCTGCTGGTCATGTGTTTCCTTGTGAAGGAAGGTCGTGCCTTACGAGCCTAATTGAGTGTTTTGACGAGGAAACAAAGGAAATTGATGAGAGTAGGGCGTAGATGTGTTCTACATTTATTTAGTAAGGCATTGAGAAGGTCCCCACGAGAGACTCATCCAGAAAGTCATGAGACGTGGATCAGTGGAAGCTTGGCTGATTGGATAAAACATCGGCTTACAGGATGAACGCAGAGGGTAGTTGAGGAAGGAAAGAATTCTGCCTGGAGGAAGGTGACTAGTGGAGTGCCGCAGGGATCTGTCCTGGGACCCCTGCTATTTGTGCTTTTTATAAATGACCTGGATGTATAGGCGGAAGGATGGGTGAGTAAGTTTGCGGATGTCACGAAGATTGGAGGAGTTGTGGAAGGAACTGCAAGTTGTTGAAGGATACAAGAGGATATAGAGAGACTGAAGAGTTGGGCAGAAAGGTGTTAGATGGAGTTCAATCCGGGTAAATGTGAGGTGATGCATTTTGAAAGGACAAACCAGAAGACTGAGTACAGGATTAATGGTCAGTTACTTCAGAGTATGGATGTGCAAAGTGACCTTGGGGTTCAAATCCATACATCCATCAAGTTCTCTGCGCAGGTTGATGAGGTAGTTAAGGAGCCCTATGGGATGGAAGACTTCATTAATAGGGGGACTGAGTTCAAAAGTATAGAGGTCATGTTGGAACTCTACAAATCTCCGGTGAGACCGCACTTGGAGTATTGTGTTCAATTCTGGTCACCTCATTATAGGAAGGATGTGTAAGCTGCGGAGAGGGTGCAGAGGAGATTTACCAGGATGTTGCCTGGATTGGAGAACAAGTCATATGAAGCAAGGTTAGCAGAGCTGGGACTTTTCTCTTTGGAGTGTAGAAGAATGAGAGGGGACTTGAAAGAGGTGTACAAGATTATGAGAGGCATAGATAGGGTGGATAGTCAGTTCCTCTTTCCCATGGCACCAATAGAAACACCTGAGGGCAAGTGTACACAATTGAGGGAAAGAGGTTTAAGGGAGACATCGGGTGTAAGTTTTTTTTTTACACAGAGTGTTGTGAGTGCATGGAATGACTTGCCAGGAATGGTGTAGAGGCTCATACATTAGGGGTATTTAAGAGCCTCTTGTTCACGCACATGGATGAACGAAAAATAGAGGGTTACGGAGTAGTGTGGGTTTAGTACTTTTTTTAAAGGAATATGTGGGTCGGCGCAACAAAGAGGGGTGAAGTGCCGGTACTGTGCTGTAGGGTTCTGAGGTTGTATAGTTCTATGTTTCTATTACACATTCCCCGTTTCAGACACAGCGTGAATCTGCCTCTACACCGTCCCATCACACACTCCCGGGGTCAGACAGAGAGTGAATCTCCCACCACACCGTCACATCACACACTCCCGGGATCAGACAGAGAGAGAATCTCCCTCCACATCGTCCCTTCACACACTCCTGGTCTCTGTCACACTGTGAAGCTCCCTCGACACCTTCCCATCACACACTGCCGGGGTCAGACAGAGAGAGAATCTCCCTCCACATCGTCCCTTCAAACACTCCCGGGGTCAGACACAGAGTGAATCTCCCTCGACACCGTCCCATCACACACTCCAGGGGTCAGACACAGAGAGAATTTCCCTCCACATCGTCCCTTCACACACTCCCGGGGTCAGACACAGAGTGAATCTGCCTCCACACCGTCCCATCACACACTCCCGGGGTCAGACACAGAGAGAATCTCCCTCCACATCGTCCCTTCACACACTCCCGGGGTCAGATACAGAGTGAATCTCCCTCCACACCGTCCCATCACACCCCTCCGGGGTCAGACACAGAGTGATTCTCCATCCATTCCATCCCATCACACACTCCCGGGGTCAGACACAGAGTGAATCTCCCTCCGCACCGTCCCATCACACACTCCCGGGGTCAGACACAGAGTGAACCTTTACCGAGTGAAGTCTCAACTTGGATTCTGTCTATACTCCCCGTAGCGTCGTTAAAGCAGACAGCCAGCCTTTTACACCCGGATCACTTGCTATCGTAGGAAGATGCGAAGGCTCATTTCACCAGGCTCAAAGGCAGTTTCTACCCCGCTGTTATGAGACAATTGAACAGTCCACTGTTCCCAGTAGATGTGCTGCTGACCTCATAGTTTACCTCGCCCTTGCACCTTATTGTCTGCCTGAACCTCACCTTCTCAGTGACTGTAACACTTTACTCTGGATTCTGTTACTGTTTTACACTTTTCTACTCCAGTGCAGTGATCTGTATCTATGGCATTCCACTGGAACTCTCCTGTCTGTGATGTATATGTCAGGGTTGTGAGGAGGGAGGACAGTGGTTGACACGGTGAGGAGGGGGCACTGTATGAAACTTAAACCGCGCTCTCATTTTTCTAACCACACTCTCTCTCGTCCTTTCCCCCTCCTCCCCTCCCTCCCCTTCCCTCACCCCGACTCCTCTCCCTTTCACTCTCCTCACCCTCTCTCCCTTCCTCTATCACCCTGTCCCTCACACAAACTCTTTCCCCATTGACTCCCATTGTCCCCTGATCTTCGCACTTTCCTCTCACTGTCATCGCCTCCCGAACCACTCCCGTTCTTCCCACCTCTCTCTGTCCCTATATTTACCGCTCATCTCATCTTCATGCCTTCTGCTCCTCCCTATCTTCCCCTCTCCAATGATCTCCCCCTCGATTTTCCCCTCTCTCAAACCCTCTTCTCTCTCTTCCCCATCATTCTTCCTCTGTTCTCCGCACATTCTCCCTTCTCAATCTTTCGCTCTCTCTCTCTCACCTTCCACTCCCCTCTCACTGTTCCCGTCTTTCTGCCCTCACACCCGCACACTCTCCCCTCCCCCTCTGACTCTCATTCTCTCTCCCCTTTCTCACCTCTTTCTCTTTCCCCTTTGCTCTCGCCTTTTCCCGCCCATTGCCCCATCGCAATCTCCCGGTTCCTGTCTATCGATTTCGCTGCGTCTGCTCTCTATCCACTCTCTCTCCACTCTCTCTCCACACTCCCAAACTAATTGTGTCGCTCTTGCTCAGCCCTTCTCTCCCTCCCGCTTACCCCCTCTCTCTCTTCTGCTGTCTCTTCTCTCTCTCCGCGACTCTCTCCCCCATTCTCTACCGCTGTCTCCCTTCCTCTATCACCCTGTCCCTCACTCAAACTCTTTCCCCATTGTCTCCCATTGTCCCCTGATCTTCGCACTTTCCTCTCACTGTCATCGCCTCCCGAACCAATCCCGTTCTTCCCAACTCTCTCTGTCCCTATATTTACCGCTCATCTTCATGCCTTCTGCTCCTCCCTATCTTCCCCTCTCCAATAATCTCCCCTCGCTCTTTCCCCTCTCTCAAACCCTCTTCTCTCTCTTCCCCATCATTCTTCCTCTGTTCTCTGCCCATTCTCCCTTCTCAATCTGCTGTCTCTTCTCTCTCTCCGCGACTCTCTCCCCCATTCCCTACCGCTGTCTCATTCTCTCCCTTATCTGCATGTCCGACTCTCTCCCCCAGATTGTCTGACTTCCACCTACTCACAGCTGAACTTTCGGAGAGACGATCCCCACATCGATGAGGACGAGGATCCTCCCAAGGCCTCGGGGCCCGGACGGCTACCGGCTACTGCACAAACAGGTCAGTGTTCACAGTAGTGACGCCATTCTGGAAGCGTCAGGTGTCATTTGCCAAGTGTTTCCAATTTTTAAATCATCTGGTTGAAACTGTAGGTGGGTGAGTTGGTGAATTGCACCCGATGCGAAGAGTGTGTGATGGGGCGGTGTGGAGGGAGATTCTCTCTGTGTCTGACCCCGGGAGTCTGTGATGGGACGGTGTGGAGGGAGATTCACTCTGTGTCTGACCCCGGGTGTGTGTGATGGGACGGTGTGGAGGGAGATTCACTCTGTGTCTGACCGGGGTGTGTGTGATGGATTGTTGAGGATGCAGCGTCACTCAATGTATGAATCCAGGAGTGTGCCACGGGATTATATGGCTGGAGCCTCACTCTGTTTCTGACTCCCAGTCCTAGATATGAGGAGTTTTGGCGTTTAAACAGCCGCCAGTTTGTGGTAGGGAGCATGAAAATGATGACTCACCAGTTCTGCTCAGACTGCAATCTGAAACCATTTCTGTGACGTTTTCATTTCTGTAGAAAGAGCAGAGAGAGATTTGATCTCGTCGTCAGAAACAGAGAAAACCCCTGCACAATACAGGTCCCTCGGCCCACAGACCTGTGCCGAACATGTCCTCACCTGCTAAATTATCTCGGTTTACCCATTGCCCTCTATGGGAAGAGCAGGGTGTCTGGCAGATCAAGGAACTTGACGATGAATTAACAAACACGAGGAAACGCCACCACAGTGGGCACAGTCTGTGATCGAGACAAAGAACGTTCAAGTAACCCTGTCTCCTTGACCCACTCCGTCGTCTTAAAACTTCCAACTCTCACTCACCCCCTACCATCGTCACGGCACATCCCGTCTCAGGGACCCGCTGCATCCCTTAGAGAAATCCTATGCTCCGTCGACGCCACACTCACTACCCTCTCTGTGTTCAGAGGCAATTGAGGGAGTATGAGGGCGAGTTCTTGTCTGGTGTTACACCTTCCACCTTCCACCAGATATCTATCTCCAGGATCCGAGCCTCTTCACAACTCTGCATGCACAGGCCCGTGTACTGCTTCTCAACCACTTGCATCAATAGCTGCAAACTCATCCCCCTTTCCCTGGCCTCCTCTCTCCTCCCCTTCCTTCCTCTTCCCGCAGCACGCATCCGGTTTCACTGATAGAAACGGACACACACCATCCCCGAGAGACACACACAGTTCGAGACTACTGGAACAAGCGAAGTGCTGGGTATTGGTGAGCGGGGTGACCAGTGGAGAAAGGGAGGGAGGGAGGGAGATTCGCACTTTGACTGACTCCAGAAGAGGTTGACGAGATGGTGCGGGGTGTACCTCACATGTATGAGCCCGGGAATGTGATGGTATATTATTCAGGGAGCTTCACTGGTTGTCGGACCTCGGGGTGTGTGATGGGAAGGCGTGGAGGGAGATTCACTTTGTGTATACTCCCGGGATTTTGTGATTAGACAGTGAGGAGGGAGCTTCACGCAGTGTCTGATGCGTCGAGTGTTTGAAGGAACGGTGTGGAGGGAGATTCACTCTGCGTCTGACCCCTGGAGTGTGTGATGGGACGCTGAGGAGAGAGATTCACTCTGTGTCTGACCCCGGGAGTGTGTGATGTGACGGTGTGGAGGGAGATTCTCGCTGTTTCTGACCCCGGATGTGTGTGACGTGACGGTGTGGAGGGAGATTCACTCTGTGCCTGAAACAGGGAGCTTGCGAGGTGGCGGTGCCGAGGGCGATTCACTCTGTGTCTGACCCCGCGAGTGTGTGATGGGACAATGTGGTAAGGGAGATTCACTCTGTTTCTGACCTCGGATGTGTGTGACGTGACGGTGTGGAGGGAGATTCACTCTGTGTCTGACACCGGGAGTGTGTGATGGGACAGTGTGGAGGGATCTTCACTCTGTGTCTGACCCCGGGAGTGTGTGATGGGACCGTGTGGAGGGAAATTCACTCTGTGTCTGACCCCGTGAGTGTGTGATTGGTCGGTGTCGAAAGAGATTCACTCTGTGCCTGACCCCGGGAGTGTGTGATGGGGCGGTCTGGAGGGAGATTCACTCTGTGTCTAACCCCAGGGAGTGTGTGATGGGAAGGTGTGGAGTGCGATTCACTCTGTGACTGACCCAGGGATTGTGTGATGGGACGGTGTGGAGGGTATTCGCTCTGTATCTGAACCCGGGATTGTGTGATGGGACGGTGTGGAGGGTATTCACACTGTGTCTGAACCCGGGAGAGTGTGATGGGACGGTGTGGAGGGAGATTCACTCTGGTCTGACCGGGGTGTGTGTGATGAGACGGTGTGGGGGGAGATTCACTCTGCATCTGACCCCGGGAGTGTGTGATGGGACGGTGTGGAGTGCGATTCACTCTGTGACTGACCCAGGGATTGTGTGATGGGACGGTGTGGAGGGTATTCGCTCTGTGTCTGAACCCGGGATTGTGTGATGGGACGGTGTGGAGGGTATTCACACTGTGTCTGAACCCGGGAGAGTGTGATGGGACGGTGTGGAGGGAGATTCACTCTGGTCTGACCGGGGTGTGTGTGATGAGACGGTGTGGGGGGTGATTCACTCTGTATCTGACCCCGGGAGTGTGTGATGGGACGGTGTGGAGGGAGATTCACTCTGTGTCTGGCCCCGGGAGTGTGTGATGGGACGGTGTGGAGGGAGATTCACTCTGTGTCTGACCGGTGTGTGTGATGGGACGGTGTGGAGGGAGATTCACTCTGTGTCTGACCCCGGGAGTGTGTGATGGGACGGTGTGGAGGGAGATTCACTCTGTGTCTGACTCCGGGAGTGTGTGATGGGACGGTGTGGAGGGAGATTCACTCTGTGTCTGACCCCGGGAGAGTGTGATGGGACGGTGTGGAGGGAGATTCACTCTGTGTCTGACCGGGGTGTGTGTGATGGGACGGTGTGGAGGGAGATTCACTCTGTGTCTGACCCCGGGAGTGTGTGATGGGACGGTGTGGAGGGAGATTCACTCTGTGCCTGAAACAGGGAGCTTGCGAGGTGGCGGTGCCGAGGGCGATTCACTCTGTGTCTGACCCCGCGAGTGTGTGATGGGACAATGTGGTAAGGGAGATTCACTCTGTTTCTGACCTCGGATGTGTGTGACGTGACGGTGTGGAGGGAGATTCACTCTGTGTCTGAGCACTGGAGAGTGTGATCGGTCGGTGTAGAAGGAGATTCACTCTGTATCTGACACCGGGAGTGTGTGATGGGACAGTGTGGAGGGATCTTCACTCTGTGTCTGACCCCGGGAGTGTGTGATGGGACCGTGTGGAGGGAGATTCACTCTGTGTCTGACCCCGTGAGTGTGTGATTGGTCGGTGTCGAAAGAGATTCACTCTGTGCCTGACCCCGGGAGTGTGTGATGGGGCGGTCTGGAGGGAGATTCACTCTGTGTCTAACCCCAGGGAGTGTGTGATGGGAAGGTGTGTAGTGCGATTCACTCTGTGACTGACCCAGGGATTGTGTGATGGGACGGTGTGGAGGGTATTCGCTCTGTGTCTGAACCCGGGATTGTGTGATGGGACGGTGTGGAGGGTATTCACACTGTGTCTGAACCCGGGAGAGTGTGATGGGACGGTGTGGAGGGAGATTCACTCTGGTCTGACCGGGGTGTGTGTGATGAGACGGTGTGGGGGGAGATTCACTCTGCATCTGACCCCGGAGTGTGTGATGGGACGGTGTGGAGTGCGATTCACTCTGTGACTGACCCAGGGATTGTGTGATGGGACGGTGTGGAGGGTATTCGCTCTGTGTCTGAACCCGGGATTGTGTGATGGGACGGTGTGGAGGGTATTCACACTGTGTCTGAACCCGGGAGAGTGTGATGGGACGGTGTGGAGGGAGATTCACTCTGGTCTGACCTGGGTGTGTGTGATGAGACGGTGTGGGGGGAGATTCACTCTGTATCTGACCCCGGGAGTATGTGATGGGACGGTGTGGAGGGAGATTCACTCTGTGTCTGGCCCCGGGAGTGTGTGATGGGACGGTGTGGAGGGAGATTCACTCTGTGTCTGACCGGTGTGTGTGATGGGACGGTGTGGAGGGAGATTCACTCTGTGTCTGACCCCGGGAGTGTGTGATGGGATGGTGTGGAGGGAGATTCACTCTGTGTCTGACTCCGGGAGTGTGTGATGGGACGGTGTGGAGGGAGATTCACTCTGTGTCTGACCCCGGGAGAGTGTGATGGGACGGTGTGGAGGGAGATTCACTCTGTGTCTGACCGGGGTGTGTGTGATGGGACGGTGTGGAGGGAGATTCACTCTGTGTCTGACCCCGGGAGTGTGTGATGGGACGGTGTGGAGGGAGATTCACTCTGTGTCTGACCCCGGGAGTGTGTGATGGGACGGTGTGGAGGGAGATTCACTCTGTGTCTGACCCCGGGAGTGTGTGATGGGACGGTGTGGAGGGAGATTCACTCTGTGTCTGACCCCGGGAGTGTGTGATGGGACGGTGTGGAGGGAGATTCACTCTGTGTCTGACCCCGGGAGTGTGTGATGGGACGGTGTGGAGGGAGATTCTCTCTGTGTCTGAACCCGGGAGTGTGTGATGGGACGGTGTGGAGGGAGATTCTCTCTGTGTCTGACCCCGGGAGTGTGTGATGGGACGGTGTGGAGAGAGAGTCACTCTGGTCTGACCGGGGTGTGTGTGATGGATTGTTGAGGATGCAGCGTCACTCAATGTATGAATCCAGGAGTGTGCCACGGGATTATATGGCTGGAGCCTCACTCTGCTTCTGACTCACAGTCGTAGATATGAGGAGTTTTGGCGTTTAAACAGCCGCCAGTTTGTGGTAGGGAGCATGAAAATGGTGACTCACCAGTTCTGCTCAGACTGCAATCTGAAACCATTTCTGTGACGTTTTCATTTCTGTAGAAAGAGCAGAGAGACTTGATCTCATCGTCAGAAACAGAGAGAACCCCTGCACAATACAGGTCCCTCGGCCCACAGACCTGTCCCGAACATGTCCTTACCTGCGAAATTAGCTCGGTTTACCCATTGCCCTCTATGGGAAGAGCAGGGTGTCTGGCAGATCAAGGAATTTGACGATGAATTAACAAACACGAGGAAAAGCCACCACAGTGGGCACAGTCTGTGATCGGGACAAAGAACGTTCAAGTAACCCTGTCTCCTTGACCCACTCCGTCGTCTTAAAACTTCCAACTCTCACTCACCCCCTACCATCGTCACGGCACATCCCGTCTCAGGGACCCGCTGCATCCCTTAGAGAAATCCTATGCTCCGCCGACGCCACACTCACTACCCTCTCTGTGTTCAGAGGCAATTGAGGGAGTATGAGGGCGAGTTCTTGTCTGGTGTTACACCTTCCACCTTCCACCAGATATCTATCTCCAGGATCCGAGCCTCTTCACAACTCTGCATGCACAGGCCCGTGTACTGCTTCTCAACCACTTGCATCAATAGCTGCAAACTCATCCCCCTTTCCCTGGCCTCCTCTCTCCTCCCCTTCCTTCCTCTTCCCGCAGCACGCATCCGGTTTCACTGATAGAAACGGACACACACCATCCCCGAGAGACACACACAGTTCGAGACTACTGGAACAAGCGAAGTGCTGGGTATTGGTGAGCGGGGTGACCAGTGGAGAAAGGGAGGGAGGGAGGGAGATTCGCACTTTGACTGACTCCAGAAGAGGTTGACGAGATGGTGCGGGGTGT
This sequence comes from Hemitrygon akajei, assembly GCF_048418815.1. Lineage (NCBI taxonomy): Eukaryota > Metazoa > Chordata > Chondrichthyes > Myliobatiformes > Dasyatidae > Hemitrygon > Hemitrygon akajei. The sequence continues at coordinate 9,008,628 of NW_027331921.1, read as the reverse complement.
ACCTCACATGTCTGAGCCCGGGAATGTGATGGTATATTATTCAGGGAGCTTCACTGGTTGTCGGACCTCGGGGTGTGTGATGGGACGGCGTGGAGGGAGATTCACTCTGTGTATACTCCCGGGATTTTGTGATTGGACAGTGAGGAGGGAGCTTCACGCAGTTTCTGATGCGTCGAGTGTTTGAAGGAACGGTGTGGAGGGAGATTCACTCTGCGTCTGACCCCTGGAGTGTGTGATGGGACGGTGAGGAGAGAGATTCACTCTGTGTCTGACCCCGGGAGTGTGTGATGTGACGGTGTGGAGGGAGATTCTCGCTGTTTCTGACCCCGGATGTGTGTGACGTGACGGTGTGGAGGGAGATTCACTCTGTGCCTGAAACAGGGAGCTTGCGAGGTGGCGGTGCCGAGGGCGATTCACTCTGTGTCTGACCCCGCGAGTGTGTGATGGGACAATGTGGTAAGGGAGATTCACTCTGTTTCTGACCTCGGATGTGTGTGACGTGACGGTGTGGAGGGAGATTCACTCTGTGTCTGAGCACTGGAGAGTGTGATTGGTCGGTGTAGAAGGAGATTCACTCTGTATCTGACACCGGGAGTATGTGATGGGACGGTGTGGAGGGATCTTCACTCTGTGTCTGACCCCGGGAGTGTGTGATGGGACCGTGTGGAGGGAGATTCACTCTGTGTCTGACCCCGTGAGTGTGTGATGGGACGGTGTGGAGGGAGATTCACTCTGTGTCTGACCCCGGGAGTGTGTGATGGGACGGTGCGGAGGGGGATTCACTCTGTGTCTGACCACAGGACTGTGTGATGGGACGGTGTGGAGGGAGATTCACTCTGTGTCTGACCCCGGGAGTGCGTGATGGGACGGTGCGGAGGGAGATTCACTCTGTGTCTGACCCCGGGAGTGCGTGATGGGACGGTGTGGAGGGAGATTCACTCTGTGGCTGACCCCGGGAGTGTGTGATGGGACGGTGTGGAGGGGGATTCACTCTGTGTCTGACCCCGGGAGTGTGTGATGGGGCGGTCTGGAGGGAGATTCACTCTGTGTCTGACCCCGGGAGTGTGTGATGGGACGGTGTGGAGGGAGATTCACTCTGTGTCTGACCACGGGAGTGTCTGATGGGGCGGTCTGGAGGGAGATTCACTCTGTGTCTGACCCCGGGAGTGTGTGATGGGGCGGTCTGGAGGGAGATTCACTCTGTGTCTAACCCCAGGGAGTGTGTGATGGGAAGGTGTGGAGTGCGATTCACTCTGTGACTGACCCAGGGATTGTGTGATGGGACGGTGTGGAGGGTATTCGCTCTGTGTCTGAACCCGGGATTGTGTGATGGGACGGTGTGGAGGGTATTCACACTGTGTCTGAACCCGGGAGAGTGTGATGGGACGGTGTGGAGGGAGATTCACTCTGGTCTGACCGGGGTGTGTGTGATGAGACGGTGTGGGGGGAGATTCACTCTGTGTCTGACCCCGGGAGTGTGTGACGTGACGGTGTGGAGGGAGATTCTCGCTGTTTCTGACCCCGGATGTGTGTGACGTGACGGTGTGGAGGGAGATTCACTCTGTGCCTGAAACAGGGAGCTTGCGAGGTGGCGGTGCCGAGGGCGATTCACTCTGTGTCTGACCCCGCGAGTGTGTGATGGGACAATCTGGTAAGGGAGATTCACTCTGTTTCTGACCTCGGATGTGTGTGACGTGACGGTGTGGAGAGAGATTCACTCTGTATCTGACCCCGGGAGTGTGTGATGGGACGGTGTGGAGGGAGATTCACTCTGGTCTGGCCCCGGGAGTGTGTGATGGGACGGTGTGGAGGGAGATTCACTCTGTATCTGACCCCGGGAGTGTGTGATGGGACGGTGTGGAGGGAGATTCACTCTGTGTCTGGCCCCGGGAGTGTGTGATGGGAAGGTGTGGAGGGAGATTCACTCTGTGTCTGACCGGTGTGTGTGATGGGGCGGTGTGGAGGGAGATTCACTCTGTGTCTGACCCCGGGAGTGTGTGATGGGATGCTGTGGAGGGAGATTCACTCTGTGTCTGACCCCGGGAGTGTGTGATGGGACCGTGTGGAGGGAGCTTCACTCTGTGTCTGACCCCGGGAGTGTGTGATGGGACGGTGTGGAGGGAGATTCACTCTGTGTCTGACTCCGGGAGTGTGTGATGGGACGGTGTGGAGGGAGATTCACTCTGTGTCTGACCGGGGTGTGTGTGATGGGACGGTGTGGAGGGAGATTCTCTCTGTGTCTGACCCCGGGAGTGTGTGATGGGACGGTGTGGAGGGAGATTCATTCTGTGTCTGACCCCGGGAGTGTGTGATGGGACGGTGTGGAGGGAGATTCACTCTGTGTCTGACCCCGGGAGTGTGTGATGGGACGGTGTGGAGGGAGATTCACTCTGTGTCTGACCCCGGGAGTGTGTGATGGGATGCTGTGGAGGGAGATTCACTCTGTGTCTGACCCCGGGAGTGTGTGATGGGACCGTGTGGAGGGAGCTTCACTCTGTGTCTGACCCCGGGAGTGTGTGATGGGACGGTGTGGAGGGAGATTCACTCTGTGTCTGACTCCGGGAGTGTGTGATGGGACGGTGTGGAGGGAGATTCACTCTGTGTCTGACCGGGGTGTGTGTGATGGGACGGTGTGGAGGGAGATTCTCTCTGTGTCTGACCCCGGGAGTGTGTGATGGGACGGTGTGGAGGGAGATTCATTCTGTGTCTGACCCCGGGAGTGTGTGATGGGACGGTGTGGAGGGAGATTCACTCTGTGTCTGACCCCGGGAGTGTGTGATGGGACGGTGTGGAGGGAGATTCTCTCTGTGTCTGAACCCGGGAGTGTGTGATGGGACGGTGTAGAGGGAGATTCTCTCTGTGTCTGAACCCGGGAGTGTGTGATGGGACGGTGTGGAGGGAGATTCACTCTGTGTCTGACCCCGGGAGTGTGTGATGGGACGGTGTGGAGGGAGATTCACTCTGTGTCTGACCCCGGGAGTGTGTGATGGGACGTTGTGGAGGGAGATTCTCTCTGTGTCTGAACCCGGGAGTGTGTGATGGGACGGTGTGGAGGGAGATTCTCTCTGTGTCTGACCCCGGGAGTGTGTGATGGGACGGTGTGGAGAGAGATTCACTCTGGTCTGACCGGGGTGTGTGTGATGGATTGTTGAGGATGCAGCGTCACTCAATGTATGAATCCAGGAGTGTGACACGGGATTATATGGCTGGAGCCTCACTCTGTTTCTGACTCACAGTCGTAGATATGAGGAGTTTTGGCGTTTAAACAGCCGCCAGTTTGTGGTAGGGAGCATGAAAATGGTGACTCACCAGTTCTGCTCAGACTGCAATCTGAAACCATTTCTGTGACGTTTTCATTTCTGTAGAAAGAGCAGAGAGACTTGATCTCATCGTCAGAAACCGAGAGAACCCCTGCACAATACAGGTCCCTCGGCCCACAGACCTGTCCCGAACATGTCCTGAACGGAGATTCACTTTGTGTCTAACCCCAGGGAGTGTGTTATGGGACGGTGTGGAGGGAGATTCACTCTTTGTCTGACTCCGGGAGTGTGTGATCCGACGGTGTGGAGGGAGCTTCACTCAGTCTCTGACCACGGGAGTGTGTGATGAAGTTGTGTGGAGGGAGATTCACTCTATGTCAGATGCCCGGACAGTGTGATTGGACGGTGTGGAGGGAGATTCTCGCTGTTTCTGACCCCGGATGTGTGTGACGTGACGGTGTGGAGGGAGATTCACTCTGTGCCTGAAACCGGGAGCTTGCGAGGTGGCGGTGCCGAGGGCGATTCACTCTGTGTCTGAACCCGGGAGTGTGTGATGTGACGGGGTGGAGGGAGATTCACTCTGTGTCTGAACCCGGGAGTGTGTGATGTGACGGTGTGGAGGGAGACGCACTCTGTGTCTGATCCCGGTAGTGTGTGATGGGACAATGTGGTAAGGGAGATTCACTCTGTTTCTGACCTCGGATGTGTGTGACGTGACGCTGTGGAGGGAGATTCACTCTGTGTCTGACACCGGGAGCTTGCGAGGTTGTGGTGCTGAGGGCGATTCACTCTGTGTCTGAGCTCTGGAGAGTGTGATTCGTCGGTGTAGAAGGAGATTCACTCTGTATCTGACCCCGGGAGTGTGTGATGGGACGGTGTGGATGGAGATTCACTCTGTGCCTGACCCCGGGAGTGTGTGAGGGGGCGGTGTGGAGGGAGATTCACTCTGTGTCTGACCCAGGGTTCGTGTGATTTGACGGGGTGGAGGGAGATTCAGTCTGTGTCTGATCCCGGTAGTGTGTGATGCGACGATGTGGAGGGAGATACAATTTGTGTCTGATCCCGGTAGTGTGTGATGGGACGATTTGGAGGGAGATTCACTCATGTCTGACGACTGGAGAGTGTGATTGGTCGGTGTAGAAGGTGATTCACTCTGTGTCTTACCCCGGGAGTGTGTGATGTGACTGTGTGGAGGGAGTTTCACTCTGGTCTGACCGGGATGTGTGTGATGGATTGCAGAGGATGGAGCGTCACTCAATTTATGATTCCAGGACTGTGCAATGGGATTATATGGTGGGAGCTTCACTCTGTTTCTGACTCACAGTCCGAGATCTGAGGATTGTCGCCTGTTAGAGATAGGGAGCATGAAAATGGTGACTCACCAGTTCTGCTCAGAGTGCAATCTAAAAACCCTTACCGTGGCCTCCACTCTCCTCCCTTTCCTCCCTGTTTTCTCAGAACCTCATTCCGTATCTATGATTCATAAATGTGTGAGCGAGTAGCCGGAGTTCCTGGTACATATTCGTACCAATAGCATTGTATGTATCGGAATATGGTGACACACAGTGAGTTCAGTGATTCAGTTATTAAATTAAAGGACATACCGCTACCCGTCCCTGAGAGGCCAGACACATGAAGACCTTACAGTTTAGCTTCTGGCTCAGAAGTAGGTGTATCTGTGAAGGCTTCAAAATTTGGGATCATTGCATATTTCCAATGAAAATTTGGGAGTTTCCGGGGAGTTGTTAAACTCCAGTTGCAGGGGGATGGGACTCGGAGTTCCAGAGCAGATAGCGGAGTCGACGTGCAGAGAGATATTGTAAACACCTCAGACAAAGTCTGGAATCAAACTGTGGAGAACGATGCTACTACTGTTCTGAGCTGCGTATTGTTGGAAGTCTTTTTTTAAGGGCGGGTGATCTCAGGGCATGAATTAACAAACTGAATTCTGATATTGTAGACATTAATGAGACTTGCTTGCAGGTGAAGCACGCCTGACAGCACGATATTTCGGGTTCCCTGTTTCCAGACGTCAAAAAGCGGAAGGAATTAAAGGAGGTGGGGTGACATTACAAGGCAGAGAAAATATCACCGCAGTGCCAAACACAAACCCTGGACACAAAGCACCGGAGCACGTACTGGACAGAAAGACAGCAAGCGGTTGTAGAATATCAGTAAAATACATTCAAACAAAATGTAGGTATTTCATATGGATTTTCATATGTTTCTCAAGCTAAAGGGAGAGTTGATATCTGGAGAGATAAACAGGGGAACCGATGCATTCCCCCCACCCCCACCCCACAGACAGAAATGTCTAATACCATGAAGTGCAAGGGGAAAGGGAGGATCTTTTCAGGTGAGGTGAGGGGCAAAGTTTTGTTTAAACAGACAGCGTGGGTGAGCTCGGGCGTGAGTAATTGGAGGGTGTGGACGGACATCAGACTTCATGTCTCACCCCGGGCGTGTGTGATGGGACATTGTTGAGTGAGTTTCATTCTTCTGGAATCCGAAACGGGATGGTGTGGCGGGAGTTTTTGACAGAATGGTGTGGTGGGAGATTCACTCAGTGTCAGTCCCCGGGAGTGTGTGACGGGGAAGTGTGGAGGGTGATTCACTCTGTGTCTGACCCGGGAGTGTGTGATGGGGCGGTGTGGAGGGAGATTCTCTCTGTGTCTGGCCCCGGGTGTGTGTGATTTGACGGAGTGGAGGGAGATTTAGTCTGTGTCTGATCCCGGTAGTGTGTGACGGGGAAGTGTGGAGGTAGATTCACTCTGTCTGACCCCAGGAGTGTCTGATGGGACGGGGTGGAGGGAGATTCACTCTGTGTCTTTCCCCGGGAGTGTGTGATGGGGAAGTGTGAAGGGAGATTCACTCTGTGTCTGTCCCCGGGAGTGTGTGATGCGACGGTGTGGATGGAGATTCACTCTGTATCTCACCCCGGGATTGTGTGATGGGACGGTGTGGAGGGAGATTCACTCTGTGTCTGACCCCGGGAGTGAGTGATGGGGAAGTGTGGAGGGAGATTCACTCTGTGTCTGTCTCCGGGAGTGTGTGATGCGACGGTGTGGATGGAGTTTCACTCTGTCTGACCCTGGGAGTATGTGTGATAGGACGGTGTGGAGGTAGATTCACTCTGTGTCTGACCACGGGAGTGTGTGATGCGACGGTGCGGATGGAGATTCACTCTGTCTGACCCCGGGAGTATGTGTGATAGGACGGTGTGGAGGGAGATTCACTCTGTGTCTGACCCCGGGAGTGTGTTATCGGACGGTGTGGAGGGAGATTCACTCTGTGTCTGTCCCCGGGATTGTGTGATGGGGAAGTGTGGAGGGAGATTCACTCTGTGTCTGACCCCGGGAGTGTGTGATCCGACGGTGTGGAGGGAGATTCTGTGTCTGTCCCCGGGAGTGTGTGATGGGGAAGTGTGGAGGGAGATTCACTCTGTGTCTGTCCCCGGGAGTGTGTGATGCGACGGTGTGGATGGAGATTCACTCTGTCTGACCCCGGGAGTATGTGTGATAGGACGGTGTGGAGGGAGGTTCACTCTGTGTCTGACCCGGGAGTGTGTGACGTGGAAGTGTGGAGGTAGATTCACTCTGTCTGACCCCAGGAGTGTCTGATGGGACGGGGTGGAGGGAGATGCACTCTGTGCCTGAAACCGGGAGCTTGCGAGGTGGCGGTGCCGATGGCGATTCACTCAGGGTCTGAACCCGGGAGTGTGTGATGTGACGGTGTGGAGGGAGACGCACTCTGTGTCTGATCCCGGTAGTGTGTGATGGGACGGTGTGGAGGGAGATTCACTCTGTGCCTGACCCCGGGAGTGTGTGAGGGGGCGGTGTGGAGGGAGATTCACTCTGTGTCTGACCCAGGGTGCGTGTGATTTGACGGGGTGGAGGGAGATTCAGTCTGTGTCTGATCCCGGTAGTGTGTGATGCGACGATGTGGAGGGAGATACACTCTGTGTCTGATCCCGGTAGTGTGTGATGGGACGATTTGGAGGGAGATTCACTCTGTGTCTGACGACTGGAGAGTGTGATTGGTCGGTGTAGAAGGTGATTCACTCTGTGTCTGACCCCGGGTGTGTGTGATGTGACTGTGTGGAGGGAGTTTCACTCTGGTCTGACCGGGATGTGTGTGATGGATTGCTGAGGATGGAGCGTCACTCAATTTATGATTCCAGGACTGTGCAATGGAATTATATGGTGGGAGCTTCACTCTGTTTCTGTCTCACAGTCCGAGATCTGAGGATTGTCGCCTGTTAGAGATAGGGAGCATGAAAATGGTGACTCACCAGTTCTGCTCAGACTGCAATCTAAAAACCCTTACCGTGACCTCCACTCTCCTCCCTTTCCTCCCTGTTTTCTCAGAACTGCATTCCGTATCTATGATTCATAAATGTGTGAGCGAGTAGCCGGAGTTCCTGGTACATATTCGTACCAATAGCATTGTATGTATCGGAATATGGTGACACACAGTGAGGTCAGTGATTCAGTTATTAAATTAAAGGACATACCGCTACCCGTCCCTGAGAGGCCAGACACATGAAGACCTTACAGTTTAGCTTCTGGCTCAGAAGTAGGTGTATTTGTGAAGGCTTCAAAATTTGGGATCATTGCATATTTCCAATGAAAATTTGTGAGTTTCCGGGGAGTTGTTAAACTCCAGTTGCAGGGGGATGGGACTCGGAGTTCCAGAGCAGTTAGCGGAGTCGACGTGCAGAGAGATATTGTAAACACCTCAGACAAAGTCTGGAATCAAACTGTGGAGAACGATGCTACTACTGTTCTGAGCTGCGTATTGTTGGAAGTCTTTTTTTAAGGGCGGGTGAGCTCAGGGCATGAATTAACAAACTGAATTCTGATATTGTAGACATTAATGAGACGTGCTTGCAGGAGGAGCACGCCTGACAGCACGATATTTCGGGTTCCCTGTTTCCAGACGTCAAAAAGCGGAAAGAATTAAAGGAGCTGGGGTGACATTACTAGGCTGAGAAAATATCACCGCAGTGCCAAACACAAACCCTGGACACAAAGCACCGGTAGCACGTACTGGACAGAAAGACAGCAAGCGGTTGTAGAATATCAGTAAAATACATTCAAACAAAATTTAGGTATTTCATATAGATTTTCATATGTTTCTCAAGCTAAAGGGAGAGTTGATATCTGGAGAGATAAACAGGGGAACCGATGCATTCCCCACCCCCCACCCCCCACCCCACAGACAGAAATGTGGAAGAGGATGTGTCCTCTTCCTCTTTTGGAAGAGGACAGCGAGGCTGAGAAGAAGTGCGGCGGCGGCCATTTTCAAATTGCTTCTCAGATCGGAGTTCTGAGAGGCGGGACTGCGCAGGCGCGTGAAGGAGGCCTGGGAAGGAGGGAAGATATAAAAAGGAGAGAAGGAGTGAGGCAGTTCTCTTTTGGAAGAGGACAGCGAGGCTGAGAAGAAGTGCGGCGGCGGCCATTTTCAAATTGCTTCTCAGATCGGAGTTCTGAGAGGCGGGACTGCGCAGGCGCGTGAAGGAGGCCTGGGAAGGAGGGAAGATATAAAAAGGAGAGAAGGAGTGAGGCAGTTCTCTTTTGGAAGAGGACAGCGAGGCTGAGAAGAAGTGCGGCGGCGGCCATTTTCAAATTGCTTCTCAGATCGGAGTTCTGAGAGGCGGGACTGCGCAGGCGCGTGAAGGAGGCCTGGGAAGGAGGGAAGATATAAAAAGGAGAGAAGGAGTGAGGCAGTTCTCTTTTGGAAGAGGACAGCGAGGCTGAGAAGAAGTGCGGCGGCGGCCATTTTCAAATTGCTTCTCAGATCGGAGTTCTGAGAGGCGGGACTGCGCAGGCGCGTGAAGGAGGCCTGGGAAGGAGGGAAGATATAAAAAGGAGAGAAGGAGTGAGGCAGTTCTCTTTTGGAAGAGGACAGCGAGGCTGAGAAGAAGTGCGGCGGCGGCCATTTTCAAATTGCTTCTCAGATCGGAGTTCTGAGAGGCGGGACTGCGCAGGCGCGTGAAGGAGGCCTGGGAAGGAGGGAAGATATAAAAAGAACGCAGCCTTAAGCAGCGGGCAGCTTCGTTTGCGGGCAGCGGAGTGAGCCGGGAGCAGAGTGTAGGGCTTGGGCTCAGAGGGCTTAGGCGGAAGAGGGCACAGTAGGCTTATCTTTTAGTTCTTGTTATTTTCAGTTATTCGGGAAGTATGAGTGTGAGGGCAGCTTGTTGTTCTCGGTGTCGGATGTGGGAGATTCTGGAGTCTCCGAGCCTCCCGGACGTCCACATCTGCGCCAGGTGCGCCGAACTGCAGCTCCTGAGGGACCGAATTAGGGAACTGGAGCTGCAGCTCGATGACCTTCGCCTGGTCAGGGAGAGTGAGGAGGTGATAGAGAGGAGTTACAGGCAGGTGGTCACTCCGGGGCCACGGGAGGCAGATAGGTGGGTCACGATCAGGAAGGGGAAGGGGCAGGTACTAGAGAGTACCCCAGTGGCTGTACCCCTTGACAATAAGTACTCATGTTTGAGTACTGTTGGGGGGGACAGCCTACCTGGAGGAAGTGACAGTGGCCGGGCCTCCGGCACAGAGGACGGCCCTGTAGCTCAGAAGGGTAGGGATAGAAGAAAGAGGACCATAGTAATAGGGGACTCGATAGTCAGGGGTTCAGACAGGCGGTTCTGTGGAGGTGATCGGGAGTCCCGGATGGTAGTTTGCCTCCCTGGTGCCAGGGTCCGGGACGTTTCTGATCGCGTCCAAGATATCCTGAAGTGGGAGGGTGAGGAGCCAGAGGTCGTGGTACATGTAGGTACCAATGACATAGGTAGGAAAGGGGAAGAGGTCCTGAAACGAGAGTATAGGGAGTTAGGAAGGCAGTTAAGAAGAAGGACCGCAAAGGTAGTAATCTCGGGATTACTGCCTGTACCACGCGACAGTGAGAGTAGGAATGGAATTAGGTGGAGGATGAATGCGTGGTTGAGGGATTGGAGCAGGGGGCAGGGATTCAAGTTTCTGGATCATTGGGACCTCTTCTGGGGCAGGCGTGACCTGTTCAAGAAGGACGGGTTACACTTGAATCCTGGGGGGACCAATATCCTAGCGGGGAGGTTTGCTAGGGCTACGGGGCAGACTTTAAACTAGTAAGATGGGGGGGCGGAAATCAATTTGAGGAAACTATGGGAGAGGAGGTTAGTTCACCAGTAGAGCAAGTAAGTAGACCGTGTGTGAGGGAGGACAGGCAGGTGATGGAGGAGGGATGCTCTCAGCCCGAAGTTGTAGGGGAGAAGAAAGAAAAGGATAATAAATTTGAATGCATTGCTAGGGATGAAAAGAGAGGAGGAGGTGGAGAGTATCTTAAATGTATCTATTTTAATGCTAGGAGCATTGTAAGAAAGGTGGATGAGCTTAAAGTGTGGATTGATACATGGAATTATGATGTTGTAGCTATTAGTGAAACATGGTTGCAGGAAGGGTGTGATTGGCAACTAAATATTCCTGGATTTAGTTGCTTCAGGTGTGATAGAGTAGGAGGGGCCAGAGGAGGAGGTGTTGCATTGCTTGTCCGAGAAAATCTTATGGCGGTGCTTTGGAAGGATAGATTACAGAGCTCCTCTAGGGAGGCTATTTGGGTGGAATTGAGGAATGGGAAAGGTGTAGTAACACTGATAGGAGTGTATTATAGGCCACCTAATGGGGAGCGTGAGTTGGAAGAGCAAATGTGTAAGGAGATAGCAGATATTTGTAGTAAACACAAGGTGGTGATTGTGGGAGATTTTAATTTTCCACACATAGATTGGGAAGCTCATTCTGTAAAAGGGCTGGATGGTTTAGAGTTTGTGAAATGTGTGCAGGATAACTTTTTGCAACAATACATAGAAGTACCGACTAGAGATGGGGCAGTGTTGGATCTCCTGTTAGGGAATGCGATAGGTCAGCTGACAGATGTATGTGTTGGGGAGCACTTCGGGTCCAGTGATCACAATAGCATTAGCTTCAATATAATTATGGAGAAGGACAGGACTGGACCTAGAGTTGAGATTTTTGATTGGAGAAAGGCTAACTTTGAGGAGATGCGCAGGGATTTAGAGAGAGTGGAATGGGTCAAGTTGTTTTATGGGAAGGATGTAATAGAGAAATGGAGGTCATTTAAGGGTGAAATTATGAGGGTACAGAATCTTTATGTTCCTGTTCGGTTGAAAGGAAAGATTAAAGGTTTGAAAGCGCCATGGTTTTCAAGGGATATTAGAAACTTGGTTCGAAAAAAGAGGGATGTCTACAATAGATATAGGCAGCATGGAGTAAAGGAATTGCTCGAGGAATATAAAGAATGTAAAAGGAAACTTAAGAAAGAGATTAGAAAAGCTAAAAGAAGTTACGAGTTTGGTTTGGCAAATAAGGTGGAAGTAAATCCGAAAGGCTTCTACAGTTATATTAAAAGCAAGAGGATAGTGAGGGATAAAATTGGTCCCTTAGAGAATCAGGGTGGTCAGCTATGTGTGGAGCCGAGGGAGATGGGAGAGATTTTGAACGATTTCTTCTCTTCGGTATTCACTAAGGAGAAGGATATCGAATGGTGTAAGGTGTGGGAAACAAGTAAGGAAGTTATGGAACCTATGACAATTAAAGAGGTGGAAGTACTGGCGCTTTTAAGAAATTTAAAAGTGGATAAATCTCCAGGTCCTGACCGGATATTCCCCAGGACCTTGAGGGAAGTTTGTGTAGAGATAGCAGGAGCTCTGACGGAGATCTTTCAGATGTCATTAGAAACAGGGATTGTGCCGGAGGATTGGCGTATTGCTCATGTGGTTCCATTGTTTAAAAAGGGTTCTAGAAGTAAGCCTGGCAATTATAGACCTGTCAGTTTGACATCAGTGGTGGGTAAATTAATGGAAAGTATTCTTAGAGATAGTATTTATAATTATCTGGATAGACAGGATCTGATTAGGAGTAGCCAGCATGGATTTGTGCGTGGAAGGTCATGTTTGACAAACCTTATTGAATTTTTTGAAGTAGTTACGAGGAATGTTGACGAGGGTAAGGCAGTGGATGTAGTCTATATGGACTTCAGCAAGGCCTTTGACAAAGTTCCACATGGAAGGTTAGTTAAGAAGGTTCAGTCGTTAGGTATTAGTGCTGGAGTAATAAAATGGATTCAACAGTGGCTAGATGGGAGATGCCAGAGAGTAGTGGTGGATAATTGTTTATCGGGATGGAGGCCGGTGACTAGCGGGGTGCCTCAGGGATCTGTTTTGGGCCCAATGTTGTTTGTAATATACATAAATGATCTGGATGATGGGGTGGTAAATTGGATTAGTAAGTATGCTGATGATACTAAGGTAGGAGGTGTTGTGGATAATGAGGTGGGTTTTCAAAGCTTGCAGGGAGATTTATGCCGGTTAGAAGAATGGGCTGAACGTTGGCAGATGGAGTTTAATGCTGAGAAGTGTGAGGTTCTACATTTTGGCAGGAATAATCCAAATAGAACATACAGGGTAAATGGTAGGGCATTGAGGAATGCAGTGGAACAGAGAGATCTAGGAATAACAGTGCATAGTTCCCTGAAGGTGGAGTCTCATGTAGATAGGGTGGTGAAGAAGGCTTTTGGAACGCTGGCCTTTATAAATCAGAGCATTGAGTACAGAAGTTGGGATGTAATGTTAAAATTGTACAAGGCATTGGTAAGGCCAAATTTGGAATATTGTGTACAGTTCTGGTCACCGAATTATAGGAAAGATATCAATAAATTAGAGAGAGTGCAGAGACGATTTACTAGGATGTTACCAGGGTTTCAGCACTTAAGTTACAGAGAAAGGTTGAACAAGTTAGGTCTCTATTCATTGGAGCGTAGAAGGTTGAGGGGGGATTTGATCGAGGTATTTAAAATGTTGAGAGGGATAGATAGAGTTGACGTGAATAGGCTGTTTCCATTGAGAGTAGGGGAGATTCAAACGAGAGGACATGATTTGAGAGTTAGGGGGCAAAAGTTTAAGGGAAACACGAGGGGGTATTTCTTTACTCAGAGAGTGATAGCTGTGTGGAATGAGCTTCCTGTAGAAGTAGTAGAGGCCAGATCAGTTGTGTCATTTAAGGTAAAATTGGATAGGTATATGGATAGGAAAGGAGTGGAGGGTTATGGGCTGAGTGCGGGTAGGTGGGACTAGGTGAGATTAAGAGTTCGGCACGGACTAGGAGGGCCGGAATGGCCTGTTTCCGTGCTGTGATTGTTATATGGTTAAAATGTCTAATACCATGAAGTGCAAGGGGAGAGGGAGGATATTTTCAGGAGAGGTGAGGGGCAATGTTTTGTTTAAACAAACAGCGTGGGTGAGCTCGGGCGTGAGTAATTGAAGGGTGTGGACGGACATCAGACTTCATGTCTCACGCCGGGCGAGTGTGATGGGACATTGTTGAGTGAGTTTCAGTCTTCTGGAATCCGAAACGGGATAGTGTGGCGAGAGTTTTTGACAGAATGGTGTGGTGGGAGATTCACTCTGTGTCTGACCCCGGGAGTGTGTGATGGGACGGTGTGGAGGGAAATTCACTCTGTGTCAGTCCCCGGGAGTGTGTGACGGGGAAGTGTGGAGGGTGATTCACTCTGTGTCTGACCCCAGGACTGTCTGATGGGACGGTGTGGAGGGAGATTCACTCTGTGTCTGTTCCCGGGAGTGTGTGATGGGGAAGTGTGAAGGGAGATTCACTCTGTGTCTGTCCCCGGGAGTGTGTGATGCGACGGTGTGGATGGAGATTCACTCTGTGTCTGACCCTGGGAGTGTGTGATGGGACGGTGCGGAGGGGGATTCACTCTGTGTCTGACCACAGGACTGTGTGATGGGACGGTGTGGAGGGAGATTCACTCTGTGTCTGACCCCGGGAGTGCGTGATGGGACGGTGCGGAGGGAGATTCACTCTGTGTCTGACCCCGGGAGTGCGTGATGGGACGGTGTGGAGGGAGATTCACTCTGTGGCTGACCCCGGGAGTGTGTGATGGGACGGTGTGGAGGGGGATTCACTCTGTGTCTGACCCCGGGAGTGTGTGATGGGGCGGTCTGGAGGGAGATTCACTCTGTGTCTGACCCCGGGAGTGTGTGATGGGACGGTGTGGAGGGAGATTCACTCTGTGTCTGACCACGGGAGTGTCTGATGGGGCGGTCTGGAGGGAGATTCACTCTGTGTCTGACCCCGGGAGTGTGTGATGGGGCGGTCTGGAGGGAGATTCACTCTGTGTCTAACCCCAGGGAGTGTGTGATGGGAAGGTGTGGAGTGCGATTCACTCTGTGACTGACCCAGGGATTGTGTGATGGGACGGTGTGGAGGGTATTCGCTCTGTGTCTGAACCCGGGATTGTGTGATGGGACGGTGTGGAGGGTATTCACACTGTGTCTGAACCCGGGAGAGTGTGATGGGACGGTGTGGAGGGAGATTCACTCTGGTCTGACCGGGGTGTGTGTGATGAGACGGTGTGGGGGGAGATTCACTCTGTGTCTGACCCCGGGAGTGTGTGATGTGACGGTGTGGAGGGAGATTCTCGCTGTTTCTGACCCCGGATGTGTGTGACGTGACGGTGTGGAGGGAGATTCACTCTGTGCCTGAAACAGGGAGCTTGCGAGGTGGCGGTGCCGAGGGCGATTCACTCTGTGTCTGACCCCGCGAGTGTGTGATGGGACAATCTGGTAAGGGAGATTCACTCTGTTTCTGACCTCGGATGTGTGTGACGTGACGGTGTGGAGAGAGATTCACTCTGTATCTGACCCCGGGAGTGTGTGATGGGACGGTGTGGAGGGAGATTCACTCTGGTCTGGCCCCGGGAGTGTGTGATGGGACGGTGTGGAGGGAGATTCACTCTGTATCTGACCCCGGGAGTGTGTGATGGGACGGTGTGGAGGGAGATTCACTCTGTGTCTGGCCCCGGGAGTGTGTGATGGGAAGGTGTGGAGGGAGATTCACTCTGTGTCTGACCGGTGTGTGTGATGGGGCGGTGTGGAGGGAGATTCACTCTGTGTCTGACCCCGGGAGTGTGTGATGGGATGGTGTGGAGGGAGATTCACTCTGTGTCTGACCCCGGGATTGTGTGATGGGACCGTGTGGAGGGAGCTTCACTCTGTGTCTGACCCCGGGAGTGTGTGATGGGACGGTGTGGAGGGAGATTCACTCTGTGTCTGACTCCGGGAGTGTGTGATGGGACGGTGTGGAGGGAGATTCACTCTGTGTCTGACCCCGGGAGAGTGTGATGGGACGGTGTGGAGGGAGATTCACTCTGTGTCTGACCGGGGTGTGTGTGATGGGACGGTGTGGAGGGAGATTCTCTCTGTGTCTGACCCCGGGAGTGTGTGATGGGACGGTGTGGAGGGAGATTCATTCTGTGTCTGACCCCGGGAGTGTGTGATGGGACGGTGTGGAGGGAGATTCACTCTGTGTCTGACCCCGGGAGTGTGTGATGGGACGGTGTGGAGGGAGATTCACTCTGTGTCTGAGCCCGGGAGTGTGTGATGGGACGGTGTGGAGGGAGATTCACTCTGTGTCTGACCCCGGGAGTGTGTGATGGGACGGTGTGGAGGGAGATCCACTCTGTGTCTGACCCCGGGAGTGTGTGATGGGACGGTGTGGAGGGAGATTCACTCTGTGTCTGACCCCGGGAGTGTGTGATGGGACGGTGTGGAGGGAGATTCTCTCTGTGTCTGAACCCGGGAGTGTGTGATGGGACGGTGTGGAGGGAGATTCTCTCTGTGTCTGAACCCGGGAGTGTGTGATGGGACGGTGTGGAGGGAGATTCACTCTGTGTCTGACCCCGGGAGTGTGTGATGGGACGGTGTGGAGGGAGATTCACTCTGTGTCTGACCCCGGGAGTGTGTGATGGGACGTTGTGGAGGGAGATTCTCTCTGTGTCTGAACCCGGGAGTGTGTGATGGGACGGTGTGGAGGGAGATTCTCTCTGTGTCTGACCCCGGGAGTGTGTGATGGGACGGTGTGGAGAGAGATTCACTCTGGTCTGACCGGGGTGTGTGTGATGGATTGTTGAGGATGCAGCGTCACTCAATGTATGAATCCAGGAGTGTGCCACGGGATTATATGGCTGGAGCCTCACTCTGTTTCTGACTCACAGTCGTAGATATGAGGAGTTTTGGCGTTTAAACAGCCGCCAGTTTGTGGTAGGGAGCATGAAAATGGTGACTCACCAGTTCTGCTCAGACTGCAATCTGAAACCATTTCTGTGACGTTTTCATTTCTGTAGAAAGAGCAGAGAGACTTGATCTCATCGTCAGAAACCGAGAGAACCCCTGCACACTACAGGTCCCTCGGCCCACAGACCTGTCCCGAACATGTCCTGAACGGAGATTCACTTTGTGTCTAACCCCAGGGAGTGTGTTATGGGACGGTGTGGAGGGAGATTCACTCTTTGTCTGACTCCGGGAGTGTGTGATCCGACGGTGTGGAGGGAGCTTCACTCAGTCTCTGACCACGGGAGTGTGTGATGAAATTGTGTGGAGGGAGATTCACTCTATGTCAGATGCCCGGACAGTGTGATTGGACGGTGTGGAGGGAGATTCTCGCTGTTTCTGACCCCGGATGTGTGTGACGTGACGGTGTGGAGGGAGATTCACTCTGTGCCTGAAACCGGGAGCTTGCGAGGTGGCGGTGCCGAGGGCGATTCACTCTGTGTCTGAACCCGGGAGTGTGTGATGTGACGGGGTGGAGGGAGATTCACTCTGTGTCTGATCCCGGGAGTGTGTGATGTGACGGTGTGGAGGGAGACGCACTCTGTGTCTGATCCCGGTAGTGTGTGATGGGACAATGTGGTAAGGGAGATTCACTCTGTTTCTGACCTCGGATGTGTGTGACGTGACGCTGTGGAGGGAGATTCACTCTGTGTCTGACACCGGGAGCTTGCGAGGTTGTGGTGCTGAGGGCGATTCACTCTGTGTCTGAGCTCTGGAGAGTGTGATTCGTCGGTGTAGAAGGAGATTCACTCTGTATCTGACCCCGGGAGTGTGTGATGGGACGGTGTGGATGGAGATTCACTCTGTGCCTGACCCCGGGAGTGTGTGAGGGGGCGGTGTGGAGGGAGATTCACTCTGTGTCTGACCCAGGGTTCGTGTGATTTGACGGGGTGGAGGGAGATTCAGTCTGTGTCTGATCCCGGTAGTGTGTGATGCGACGATGTGGAGGGAGATACAATTTGTGTCTGATCCCGGTAGTGTGTGATGGGACGATTTGGAGGGAGATTCACTCATGTCTGACGACTGGAGAGTGTGATTGGTCGGTGTAGAAGGTGATTCACTCTGTGTCTTACCCCGGGAGTGTGTGATGTGACTGTGTGGAGGGAGTTTCACTCTGGTCTGACCGGGATGTGTGTGATGGATTGCAGAGGATGGAGCGTCACTCAATTTATGATTCCAGGACTGTGCAATGGGATTATATGGTGGGAGCTTCACTCTGTTTCTGACTCACAGTCCGAGATCTGAGGATTGTCGCCTGTTAGAGATAGGGAGCATGAAAATGGTGACTCACCAGTTCTGCTCAGACTGCAATCTAAAAACCCTTACCGTGGCCTCCACTCTCCTCCCTTTCCTCCCTGTTTTCTCAGAACCTCATTCCGTATCTATGATTCATAAATGTGTGAGCGAGTAGCCGGAGTTCCTGGTACATATTCGTACCAATAGCATTGTATGTATCGGAATATGGTGACACACAGTGAGGTCAGTGATTCAGTTATTAAATTAAAGGACATACCGCTACCCGTCCCTGAGAGGCCAGACACATGAAGACCTTACAGTTTAGCTTCTGGCTCAGAAGTAGGTGTATCTGTGAAGGCTTCAAAATTTGGGATCATTGCATATTTCCAATGAAAATTTGGGAGTTTCCGGGGAGTTGTTAAACTCCAGTTGCAGGGGGATGGGACTCGGAGTTCCAGAGCAGATAGCGGAGTCGACGTGCAGAGAGATATTGTAAACACCTCAGACAAAGTCTGGAATCAAACTGTGGAGAACGATGCTACTACTGTTCTGAGCTGCGTATTGTTGGAAGTCTTTTTTTAAGGGCGGGTGATCTCAGGGCATGAATTAACAAACTGAATTCTGATATTGTAGACATTAATGAGACTTGCTTGCAGGTGAAGCACGCCTGACAGCACGATATTTCGGGTTCCCTGTTTCCAGACGTCAAAAAGCGGAAGGAATTAAAGGAGGTGGGGTGACATTACAAGGCAGAGAAAATATCACCGCAGTGCCAAACACAAACCCTGGACACAAAGCACCGGAGCACGTACTGGACAGAAAGACAGCAAGCGGTTGTAGAATATCAGTAAAATACATTCAAACAAAATGTAGGTATTTCATATGGATTTTCATATGTTTCTCAAGCTAAAGGGAGAGTTGATATCTGGAGAGATAAACAGGGGAACCGATGCATTCCCCCCACCCCCACCCCACAGACAGAAATGTCTAATACCATGAAGTGCAAGGGGAAAGGGAGGATCTTTTCAGGTGAGGTGAGGGGCAAAGTTTTGTTTAAACAGACAGCGTGGGTGAGCTCGGGCGTGAGTAATTGAAGGGTGTGGACGGACATCAGACTTCATGTCTCACCCCGGGCGTTTGTGATGGGACATTGTTGAGTGAGTTTCATTCTTCTGGAATCCGAAACGGGATGGTGTGGCGGGAGTTTTTGACAGAATGGTGTGGTGGGAGATTCACTCAGTGTCAGTCCCCGGGAGTGTGTGACGGGGAAGTGTGGAGGGTGATTCACTCTGTGTCTGACCCGGGAGTGTGTGATGGGGCGGTGTGGAGGGAGATTCTCTCTGTGTCTGGCCCCGGGTGTGTGTGATTTGACGGAGTGGAGGGAGATTTAGTCTGTGTCTGATCCCGGTAGTGTGTGACGGGGAAGTGTGGAGGTAGATTCACTCTGTCTGACCCCAGGAGTGTCTGATGGGACGGGGTGGAGGGAGATTCACTCTGTGTCTTTCCCCGGGAGTGTGTGATGGGGAAGTGTGAAGGGAGATTCACTCTGTGTCTGTCCCCGGGAGTGTGTGATGCGACGGTGTGGATGGAGATTCACTCTGTATCTCACCCCGGGATTGTGTGATGGGACGGTGTGGAGGGAGATTCACTCTGTGTCTGACCCCGGGAGTGAGTGATGGGGAAGTGTGGAGGGAGATTCATTCTGTGTCTGACCCCGGGAGTGTGTGATGGGACGGTGTGGAGGGAGATTCACTCTGTGTCTGACCCCGGGAGTGTGTGATGGGACGGTGTGGAGGGAGATTCACTCTGTGTCTGAGCCCGGGAGTGTGTGATGGGACGGTGTGGAGGGAGATTCACTCTGTGTCTGACCCCGGGAGTGTGTGATGGGACGGTGTGGAGGGAGATTCATTCTGTGTCTGACCCCGGGAGTGTGTGATGGGACGGTGTGGAGGGAGATTCACTCTGTGTCTGACCCCGGGAGTGTGTGATGGGACGGTGTGGAGGGAGATTCACTCTGTGTCTGAGCCCGGGAGTGTGTGATGGGACGGTGTGGAGGGAGATTCACTCTGTGTCTGACCCCGGGAGTGTGTGATGGGACGGTGTGGAGGGAGATCCACTCTGTGTCTGACCCCGGGAGTGTGTGATGGGACGGTGTGGAGGGAGATTCACTCTGTGTCTGACCCCGGGAGTGTGTGATGGGACGGTGTGGAGGGAGATTCTCTCTGTGTCTGAACCCGGGAGTGTGTGATGGGACGGTGTGGAGGGAGATTCTCTCTGTGTCTGAACCCGGGAGTGTGTGATGGGACGGTGTGGAGGGAGATTCACTCTGTGTCTGACCCCGGGAGTGTGTGATGGGACGGTGTGGAGGGAGATTCACTCTGTGTCTGACCCCGGGAGTGTGTGATGGGACGTTGTGGAGGGAGATTCTCTCTGTGTCTGAACCCGGGAGTGTGTGATGGGACGGTGTGGAGGGAGATTCTCTCTGTGTCTGACCCCGGGAGTGTGTGATGGGACGGTGTGGAGAGAGATTCACTCTGGTCTGACCGGGGTGTGTGTGATGGATTGTTGAGGATGCAGCGTCACTCAATGTATGAATCCAGGAGTGTGCCACGGGATTATATGGCTGGAGCCTCACTCTGTTTCTGACTCACAGTCGTAGATATGAGGAGTTTTGGCGTTTAAACAGCCGCCAGTTTGTGGTAGGGAGCATGAAAATGGTGACTCACCAGTTCTGCTCAGACTGCAATCTGAAACCATTTCTGTGACGTTTTCATTTCTGTAGAAAGAGCAGAGAGACTTGATCTCATCGTCAGAAACCGAGAGAACCCCTGCACACTACAGGTCCCTCGGCCCACAGACCTGTCCCGAACATGTCCTGAACGGAGATTCACTTTGTGTCTAACCCCAGGGAGTGTGTTATGGGACGGTGTGGAGGGAGATTCACTCTTTGTCTGACTCCGGGAGTGTGTGATCCGACGGTGTGGAGGGAGCTTCACTCAGTCTCTGACCACGGGAGTGTGTGATGAAATTGTGTGGAGGGAGATTCACTCTATGTCAGATGCCCGGACAGTGTGATTGGACGGTGTGGAGGGAGATTCTCGCTGTTTCTGACCCCGGATGTGTGTGACGTGACGGTGTGGAGGGAGATTCACTCTGTGCCTGAAACCGGGAGCTTGCGAGGTGGCGGTGCCGAGGGCGATTCACTCTGTGTCTGAACCCGGGAGTGTGTGATGTGACGGGGTGGAGGGAGATTCACTCTGTGTCTGATCCCGGGAGTGTGTGATGTGACGGTGTGGAGGGAGACGCACTCTGTGTCTGATCCCGGTAGTGTGTGATGGGACAATGTGGTAAGGGAGATTCACTCTGTTTCTGACCTCGGATGTGTGTGACGTGACGCTGTGGAGGGAGATTCACTCTGTGTCTGACACCGGGAGCTTGCGAGGTTGTGGTGCTGAGGGCGATTCACTCTGTGTCTGAGCTCTGGAGAGTGTGATTCGTCGGTGTAGAAGGAGATTCACTCTGTATCTGACCCCGGGAGTGTGTGATGGGACGGTGTGGATGGAGATTCACTCTGTGCCTGACCCCGGGAGTGTGTGAGGGGGCGGTGTGGAGGGAGATTCACTCTGTGTCTGACCCAGGGTTCGTGTGATTTGACGGGGTGGAGGGAGATTCAGTCTGTGTCTGATCCCGGTAGTGTGTGATGCGACGATGTGGAGGGAGATACAATTTGTGTCTGATCCCGGTAGTGTGTGATGGGACGATTTGGAGGGAGATTCACTCATGTCTGACGACTGGAGAGTGTGATTGGTCGGTGTAGAAGGTGATTCACTCTGTGTCTTACCCCGGGAGTGTGTGATGTGACTGTGTGGAGGGAGTTTCACTCTGGTCTGACCGGGATGTGTGTGATGGATTGCAGAGGATGGAGCGTCACTCAATTTATGATTCCAGGACTGTGCAATGGGATTATATGGTGGGAGCTTCACTCTGTTTCTGACTCACAGTCCGAGATCTGAGGATTGTCGCCTGTTAGAGATAGGGAGCATGAAAATGGTGACTCACCAGTTCTGCTCAGACTGCAATCTAAAAACCCTTACCGTGGCCTCCACTCTCCTCCCTTTCCTCCCTGTTTTCTCAGAACCTCATTCCGTATCTATGATTCATAAATGTGTGAGCGAGTAGCCGGAGTTCCTGGTACATATTCGTACCAATAGCATTGTATGTATCGGAATATGGTGACACACAGTGAGGTCAGTGATTCAGTTATTAAATTAAAGGACATACCGCTACCCGTCCCTGAGAGGCCAGACACATGAAGACCTTACAGTTTAGCTTCTGGCTCAGAAGTAGGTGTATCTGTGAAGGCTTCAAAATTTGGGATCATTGCATATTTCCAATGAAAATTTGGGAGTTTCCGGGGAGTTGTTAAACTCCAGTTGCAGGGGGATGGGACTCGGAGTTCCAGAGCAGATAGCGGAGTCGACGTGCAGAGAGATATTGTAAACACCTCAGACAAAGTCTGGAATCAAACTGTGGAGAACGATGCTACTACTGTTCTGAGCTGCGTATTGTTGGAAGTCTTTTTTTAAGGGCGGGTGATCTCAGGGCATGAATTAACAAACTGAATTCTGATATTGTAGACATTAATGAGACTTGCTTGCAGGTGAAGCACGCCTGACAGCACGATATTTCGGGTTCCCTGTTTCCAGACGTCAAAAAGCGGAAGGAATTAAAGGAGGTGGGGTGACATTACAAGGCAGAGAAAATATCACCGCAGTGCCAAACACAAACCCTGGACACAAAGCACCGGAGCACGTACTGGACAGAAAGACAGCAAGCGGTTGTAGAATATCAGTAAAATACATTCAAACAAAATGTAGGTATTTCATATGGATTTTCATATGTTTCTCAAGCTAAAGGGAGAGTTGATATCTGGAGAGATAAACAGGGGAACCGATGCATTCCCCCCACCCCCACCCCACAGACAGAAATGTCTAATACCATGAAGTGCAAGGGGAAAGGGAGGATCTTTTCAGGTGAGGTGAGGGGCAAAGTTTTGTTTAAACAGACAGCGTGGGTGAGCTCGGGCGTGAGTAATTGAAGGGTGTGGACGGACATCAGACTTCATGTCTCACCCCGGGCGTTTGTGATGGGACATTGTTGAGTGAGTTTCATTCTTCTGGAATCCGAAACGGGATGGTGTGGCGGGAGTTTTTGACAGAATGGTGTGGTGGGAGATTCACTCAGTGTCAGTCCCCGGGAGTGTGTGACGGGGAAGTGTGGAGGGTGATTCACTCTGTGTCTGACCCGGGAGTGTGTGATGGGGCGGTGTGGAGGGAGATTCTCTCTGTGTCTGGCCCCGGGTGTGTGTGATTTGACGGAGTGGAGGGAGATTTAGTCTGTGTCTGATCCCGGTAGTGTGTGACGGGGAAGTGTGGAGGTAGATTCACTCTGTCTGACCCCAGGAGTGTCTGATGGGACGGGGTGGAGGGAGATTCACTCTGTGTCTTTCCCCGGGAGTGTGTGATGGGGAAGTGTGAAGGGAGATTCACTCTGTGTCTGTCCCCGGGAGTGTGTGATGCGACGGTGTGGATGGAGATTCACTCTGTATCTCACCCCGGGATTGTGTGATGGGACGGTGTGGAGGGAGATTCACTCTGTGTCTGACCCCGGGAGTGAGTGATGGGGAAGTGTGGAGGGAGATTCACTCTGTGTCTGTCTCCGGGAGTGTGTGATGCGACGGTGTGGATGGAGTTTCACTCTGTCTGACCCTGGGAGTATGTGTGATAGGACGGTGTGGAGGGAGATTCACTCTGTGTCTGACCCCGGGAGTGTGTGATGCGACGGTGTGGATGGAGATTCACTCTGTCTGACCCCGGGAGTATGTGTGATAGGACGGTGTGGAGGGAGATTCACTCTGTGTCTGACCCCGGGAGTGTGTTATCGGACGGTGTGGAGGGAGATTCACTCTGTGTCTGACCCCGGGAGTGTGTGATCCGACGGTGTGGAGGGAGATTCTGTGTCTGTCCCCGGGAGTGTGTGATGGGGAAGTGTGGAGGGAGATTCACTCTGTGTCTGTCCCCGGGAGTGTGTGATGCGACGGTGTGGATGGAGATTCACTCTGTCTGACCCCGGGAGTATGTGTGATAGGACGGTGTGGAGGGAGGTTCACTCTGTGTCTGACCCGGGAGTGTGTGACGTGGAAGTGTGGAGGTAGATTCACTCTGTCTGACCCCAGGAGTGTCTGATGGGACGGGGTGGAGGGAGATGCACTCTGTGCCTGAAACCGGGAGCTTGCGAGGTGGCGGTGCCGATGGCGATTCACTCAGGGTCTGAACCCGGGAGTGTGTGATGTGACGGTGTGGAGGGAGACGCACTCTGTGTCTGATCCCGGTAGTGTGTGATGGGACGGTGTGGAGGGAGATTCACTCTGTGCCTGACCCCGGGAGTGTGTGAGGGGGCGGTGTGGAGGGAGATTCACTCTGTGTCTGACCCAGGGTGCGTGTGATTTGACGGGGTGGAGGGAGATTCAGTCTGTGTCTGATCCCGGTAGTGTGTGATGCGACGATGTGGAGGGAGATACACTCTGTGTCTGATCCCGGTAGTGTGTGATGGGACGATTTGGAGGGAGATTCACTCTGTGTCTGACGACTGGAGAGTGTGATTGGTCGGTGTAGAAGGTGATTCACTCTGTGTCTGACCCCGGGTGTGTGTGATGTGACTGTGTGGAGGGAGTTTCACTCTGGTCTGACCGGGATGTGTGTGATGGATTGCTGAGGATGGAGCGTCACTCAATTTATGATTCCAGGACTGTGCAATGGAATTATATGGTGGGAGCTTCACTCTGTTTCTGTCTCACAGTCCGAGATCTGAGGATTGTCGCCTGTTAGAGATAGGGAGCATGAAAATGGTGACTCACCAGTTCTGCTCAGACTGCAATCTAAAAACCCTTACCGTGACCTCCACTCTCCTCCCTTTCCTCCCTGTTTTCTCAGAACTGCATTCCGTATCTATGATTCATAAATGTGTGAGCGAGTAGCCGGAGTTCCTGGTACATATTCGTACCAATAGCATTGTATGTATCGGAATATGGTGACACACAGTGAGGTCAGTGATTCAGTTATTAAATTAAAGGACATACCGCTACCCGTCCCTGAGAGGCCAGACACATGAAGACCTTACAGTTTAGCTTCTGGCTCAGAAGTAGGTGTATTTGTGAAGGCTTCAAAATTTGGGATCATTGCATATTTCCAATGAAAATTTGTGAGTTTCCGGGGAGTTGTTAAACTCCAGTTGCAGGGGGATGGGACTCGGAGTTCCAGAGCAGTTAGCGGAGTCGACGTGCAGAGAGATATTGTAAACACCTCAGACAAAGTCTGGAATCAAACTGTGGAGAACGATGCTACTACTGTTCTGAGCTGCGTATTGTTGGAAGTCTTTTTTTAAGGGCGGGTGAGCTCAGGGCATGAATTAACAAACTGAATTCTGATATTGTAGACATTAATGAGACGTGCTTGCAGGAGGAGCACGCCTGACAGCACGATATTTCGGGTTCCCTGTTTCCAGACGTCAAAAAGCGGAAAGAATTAAAGGAGCTGGGGTGACATTACTAGGCTGAGAAAATATCACCGCAGTGCCAAACACAAACCCTGGACACAAAGCACCGGTAGCACGTACTGGACAGAAAGACAGCAAGCGGTTGTAGAATATCAGTAAAATACATTCAAACAAAATTTAGGTATTTCATATAGATTTTCATATGTTTCTCAAGCTAAAGGGAGAGTTGATATCTGGAGAGATAAACAGGGGAACCGATGCATTCCCCACCCCCCACCCCCCACCCCACAGACAGAAATGTCTAATACCATGAAGTGCAAGGGGAGAGGGAGGATATTTTCAGGAGAGGTGAGGGGCAATGTTTTGTTTAAACAAACAGCGTGGGTGAGCTCGGGCGTGAGTAATTGAAGGGTGTGGACGGACATCAGACTTCATGTCTCACGCCGGGCGAGTGTGATGGGACATTGTTGAGTGAGTTTCAGTCTTCTGGAATCCGAAACGGGATGGTGTGGCGAGAGTTTTTGACAGAATGGTGTGGTGGGAGATTCACTCTGTGTCTGACCCCGGGAGTGTGTGATGGGACGGTGTGGAGGGAAATTCACTCTGTGTCAGTCCCCGGGAGTGTGTGACGGGGAAGTGTGGAGGGTGATTCACTCTGTGTCTGACCCCAGGACTGTCTGATGGGACGGTGTGGAGGGAGATTCACTCTGTGTCTGTTCCCGGGAGTGTGTGATGGGGAAGTGTGAAGGGAGATTCACTCTGTGTCTGTCCCCGGGAGTGTGTGATGCGACGGTGTGGATGGAGATTCACTCTGTGTCTGACCCTGGGAGTGTGTGATGGGACGGTGTGGAGGGAGATTCACTCTGTGTCTGTCCCCGGGAGTGTGTGATGGGGAAGTGTGGAGGTAGATTCACTCTGTGTCTGTCCCCGGGAGTGTGTGATGGGACGGTGTGGAGGGAGATTCACTCTGTGTCTGACCCCGGGAGTGTATGATGGGACGGTGTGGAGGGAGATTAACACTGTGTCTGACCCCGGGAGTGTGTGATGGGACGGTGTGGAGGGAGATTCACTCTGTGTCTGACTCCGGGAGTGTGTGATCCGACGGTGTGGAGGGAGATTCTGTGTCTGTCCCCGGGAGTGTGTGATGGGGAACTGTGGAGGGAGATTCACTCTGTGTCTGTCCCCGGGAGTGTGTGATGCGACGGTGTGGATGGAGATTCACTCTGTCTGACCTCGGGAGTGTGTGATGGGACGGTGTGGAGGGAGATTCACTTTGTGTCTAACCTCAGGGAGTGTGTGATGGGACGGTGTAGGGGGAGATTCACTCTGTGTCTGACCTTGGAGGTTGTATGATAGGTCCGTGTGGAGGGAGCTTCACTCCATGAATGACCCCGAGAAGTGTGTGATCGGATGGGTTGGAGGGAGATCCACTCCGACCTTTCTCTCCTCTGCACCCTCCCATCGGAGGGAAGATAGGAAAGTATGTCTCACTAGGCTCCGTGACAGCTTCTGCACTACTCTTAACACACTATCGAACGGTGCACAACTCCAATTGCCATCCTGCACTGCAATTTCCCTGTAACCCGGACACATTATTCTGCATTCTGTTATTGTTTTACCCTGTTCTACTCCAATGAAGTGAACTGTATCTATGTGTGTGTCTGAGACCTTTCCTGTCTGTGATGACAATGCAGATGGCTGTGTTGGTACGTTTACAGATGATATGGAGATAGTTGGTGTTGTGGGTCGTGCAGAAGAACGGCAATGCTGCTACGGGGGGGGGGGGGGAGAGACAAAAGATTTGCAGGGGAAGGGAACCAGTGTGTTAGAGCAGATAGTGAGGAGGAGGAGGAGGAGGAGGAGGACGAAGGTCATGCGTGAACTGCAGGTACAGTGCATGGGGTAAAGCCAGTTCGAACATATAAAGAGGCTTTGAGAAACGAGGAACAGAATAAAGTGTGTAAAGGTAGTATGGTAGAAGGGCTAAAGTGCGGGTACTTCAATGCAAGAAGCTTCAGGAACAAATGAGATGAACTGAGACCTTGGATACAGAAACGTTCTATGGAAATGTGATTGATGTTTAGGGATCTGTTGCCAGATGTTAGGACTAGAAGTGTTTCGGTGAAGAAGATAAAGAAAGATAGGCTGACAGAACCATATTGCAGGATGTTAGGAATAAATTTGTCCCGGTTAGGAAGATAAAGCATGGTAGGGCGAAGGAACCATGCGTGACAAGTGAGATGGAGAATTGAGTCAGATGGTAGAAGGCAGCATACGTGAGGTCTAGGAAGCAATGATCAGATGGGTCCATTTGATTATAGAAAGGGTAGCAAGAAAGGAGCATAAGAGGGGACTGAGGAGAGCAAGAAGCAGGCATGAGAAGGCTTTCGCGAGTAGGGTAAATGAAACCCCTATGACATTCTTCAATTATGTGAAGAAGAAAAGGATGACAAGGGTGAAGGTAGCACCGATTAGAGATAACGTGGGAAGATCAGCTTGAAGGCTGTGGAAGTGACCGAGGTCCTCAATGAATACTTATCTTCGGTATTCACCAATGAGATGGAACTTGATGGCGATGAGGACAATATGAGTGAGGTTGAAGTTCTGGAGCGTGTTGATATTAAGCGAGAGGAGTGTTGGTGCTGTTAAAATACATTAGCACGGTTACGTTTCCGAGGCCTGACTGAATATTACCCAGCCTGCTCCACGAGGCGACGGAAGGGATTGCTGAGCCTGTGGCTGTGGTTTGATATGTCCTCTTTGTCCACCGGAACATTACCGGAGGATTGGAGTGAGGCGAATGTCGTCTGCTTGTTCAAAAAATGTAGTAGAAATAGTCCAGGTAAAAATACACCAGAGGGACTTAAGTCTGTGGTGGGAAAGCTGTTGGAAATGATTATTGATAGGATCGATGTGCATTTAGGGAATCATGGTGTTTGAGGAGGTGAACAGGCATATAGATAAGGTTTGTGCAGTGGATGTGATCTACATCGATTTTCGTATGGCATTTGATGAGGTTCCGCTTGGTCGGCTTATTCAGAAAGTCAGAAGGCATGGGATCCAGGAAAGTTTGGCCAGTTGGTTTCCGAGATGGCTTTCCTGCAGAGAGCAGAGGGTTCTGGTGGAGGGAGTACAATCCGATTGGAGTGTTGTGACTTATATTGTCCCACAAGGTTCGGCTCTGCGACCCCTCCTTTTTGTGATTCTCATTAACGACCTGGATGTTGGGGTAGAAGTGTGGGTTGGCAAGTTTGCAGACGACAGAATAGTTGGTGGTGCATTTTATAGTGTAGAGGATGGTCGATGATTGCAGAAACACATTGATAGGATGCAGAAGTGGGCTGAGAAGTGGAAGAAGGAGTTCAACCCGGAGAAGTGTGAGGTGGTACTGTTTTGGGAGGACAAACCCAAAGGCTGAGAACAAAGTAAATGACAGGATACTTGGGAATGTGGAGGAGCAGAGAGATCAGGGTGTAAATCTCCAGAGATCCCTGAAAGTTGACTCACAGGTAGATAGGGTAGTTACGAAATCCAGTGGAGTGTTAGCTTTCATAAGTCGAGGAATAGAGTTTAAGAGACGCGGGCTATTCCAGTTCTGGTCGCCTCACTATAGGAAGGATGTGGAAGCATTGGAAAGGGTACAGAGGAGATTTTCCCGGATGTTGCCTGGTGTAGAGAGTATTGCCTTGGGTTTTTCCTTAATGTTGTCCGTCAAGCTCTTCTTGTGGCCCCTTCTGTCTCTCCTACTTTCATTCTCAAGATCGCTCCTCCTCGACTTATAATCGTCTGGATCCCTGTAATCATCCAGTCGTTTGAACTTTTCATAAGCTATTCTTTTCTTCCCGACCAGACATTCATCAGCCTTTGCACGCCACCTGTCTTGTATCCTATCATCTTGCTCCTGTCTCATTGGAACGTACCCTGAACATGTGACACATTTCTGCCTCAGAACATCTGTTACAAATTCCTGCCTTATAACTTCATATATCTCTTACTTCAATTAAACGCATTCCTAACTTGTTTGTTCCTCTCCCTCTCCAGTACAAAGGTAAAGGAGATAGAATTGTGATAACTATCTCCCACTGATATGCGTGACATCTGACCAGGTTCATTTCTCAATACCAGATCATGTTCAGCCACTTCTCTTGGAGGTTAATCTACATATTGTGCCGGTAAACCTTCCTAACAGACCTAACAAAGTCCACCCCATCTAATCCCCTTGTTCTAGGGATATGCCAACCAATATTTGGGAAATTATAATCTCCTTCCACGACAGCTCTGTTATAATTAGATTTTTCCAGAATCGATCTCTCTATCTGTATCTTGATGCCCCTGTTACTATTGGGTGGTCCATAAAAAACATTCACCAGAGTTATGAACCCCTTCCTGCTTCTAACATCAGACACAGAGACTCAGTGGACAACCCCGCCATGCCTTCCTCCTTTTCTGCAGCCGTGACACTATCTCTGATCAGCAATGCCGCTCCCACAACCTCTTTTTCCTCCCTCTCTGCTTTCTGAAACATTTAAAGGCCGGCACTGTAAGCAGCCATTCCTGTCCTGGGACATCCAAGTCTCTGTAATGGCCATAACATTATCGCTCAAACTTCTGATTCGCGATCTAAGCTCATCCGGTTTTTTCACGATGCTTCTTCCATTAAAATAGACACATCTGAAACTATCAGTCTGAGCACATCCTTTCTCTATCACCTGCCTATCCTCTCTCTCGCGCTGTCTCCAAGCGTTCAATTTTTGTGAGCTGATCGCCCATTACTTCGTCTCTTCAGTTGGGTTTTCACCCCCTATCCATCCTAGTTTAAACTCTCCCCAGTAGCCTTAGCAAGCGTTCCCGCCAGTCTATTGGACCCCTCGGATTCAAGTGCAACCCGTCCTTTTTGTACAGGTCACGCCTGACCCAAAAGCGGTCCGAATGATCCAGAAATCTGAATACATGTCCCCTGCTCCAATCCCTCAGTTACGCAATTATCCTCCAGCTCATTCTATTCATATACTCACTTGTCCCGAGGCACAGACAGTAATCCCGAGATTATTACCTTTGGCGTCCTGTTTCTCAACTTCCTTCCTAACTCCCTGTTGTCTGTATTCAGGATCTCCTCCCTTTTCCTACCTGTGTCGTTGCTACCAATGTGTACCAGGACCTCAGGCTGTTCTCCATCACATGACAGGATATCATGGACGCGATCTGAAACATCCCGATCCCTAGCAACAGGGAGGCAATCTACCACGCGTGTATCTTTCCTGCGTCCACAGAATCGCCTATCTGACCTCATAACTATAGAGTCCCCAATCACTGCAGCCATCCTCTTCCTTTCCCTGCACTTCTGAGCCACAGCGCCAGACTCTGTGCCAGAGGCGCGGACATTGTTGCTTCTCCCAGGTAGGCTGTCCCCCCAAACAGTACTCAAACAGGAGCAATTATTACAACGGAGGACAGTCACTCGGGTACTCTCTCGTATCTGACTCCTGCCTTTCCCTCTCCTAACTGTTAGCTATTTATCTGTCTCCCGAGGACCCGGTGTGACTGCTTGCCTGCAAATCCCCTCTATCATCTCTTCACTCTCCCTGACCCGACGAAGGTCATGGAGCTGCATCTCTGCTTCCTTAACGCGGCCCCCAAGGAGCTGTAGCTCGACGCACCTGGTGCGGATGTGGCCGTCCGGGAGGCTGGGATTCTCCCGGACATCCCTCACCTGACACCCAGTAGAGAATACCGGCCTCACAGACATACTTCCTGTTCTATTAATCACAGGTAGCTCACCTCGCCTCGACCCGTTATCGCCGAAGCCCGAATGTACCAAAGCCCTACCGCTCTGTCTCAGATCACTCCTTTGATAACCGCTCCTCCGATGAACGCTCCGCTAGACACTGTCTCCCTTTTATGCCTGAAGCTTCGCTGCTGTCCAGCTGACGATTGCTGCTCCGGTTAGAGCCACTGACAGGCCACGTGCAATGGACTCACGCTCTCAAAACTCCCTTTTTTTAAAATAATCGCCGCTCTTTGTACAGCTCCGTTGACGCCGCCGATAGTACTTTCTCTACCGGTCTCTGGTCCTATTTCTCTCTCTCTCATTCTCTCTCAGACGGTCTGAACTCCA
This sequence comes from Hemitrygon akajei, assembly GCF_048418815.1. NCBI lineage: Eukaryota > Metazoa > Chordata > Chondrichthyes > Myliobatiformes > Dasyatidae > Hemitrygon > Hemitrygon akajei. Next base: position 8,977,280 of record NW_027331921.1, on the reverse strand, counting down.
CCTGCTCATTGCTGAAACTACCGAAAGGCGAACATCTCATGGAAGAGTATGAAGATCCTCCCATTGCCTCGGGACCCTCCGAAATGTCAGTGACCACAGAGGCAGGTCAGAGTTCACAATAATGACGTCACTCCGAAGGGGTCACGTGCTTTACGCAAAAGTGTTCATGTTCTAATGCATCTGCTTCGACCACTTCATCTGGCAGCTCGTCCAACAGACGGACCACTGGCTGGGTAAAAAAAAAAGTTGTCAATCTTGTTCCCAGTTGCATCATCTCCTGCTATCGCATTATCCCTGAGCGCGTTGGTCCTCGATTCTCCAAGCATAGAGAAAAATGACTCTGTGCGTTCACTTCGTCTGTGCCCCATGTAGTTTTATACAACTCCGTGAAGTCACCTCTGTGCTCCGAGGCATAACATCCCAAACTGCCTGACTTATTTCCATAATTCAGTCCCTGAACTATCCTTGTGCATCTCCTCTGCAATGTCTCTAGATCAGTGGCATCTTATCCAGAGGAGGACGACGGCAAGGGAACACTCTACTGACGTCCTGTACTATTCCAACGTGATCTCCCTAATCCGGTACTCATTGCCCTGACTGATGAAGGGCGGCTCGACAGACGCCTTCTTCACCGCCCTGTCTACCTGTGACTCCAGCTTCAGAGAACCGTGCACCTACACCCCTGGAATCCTCTGTTCTACAAATTTCCCCACGGTCCCTGAATACCTGCGACTCCACTTTCACGGAACAGTGTATCTATACCCCTGTGTCCTTCTGTCCTACAACACTCCCCAGGTTCCTGTCTACCTGTGACTCCACTTTCAGAGAACTGTGTATCTATACCCCTGTGTCCTTCTGTCCTACAACACTCCCCAGGGTCCCTGTCTACCTGTGACTCCACTTTCAGAGAACTGTGTATCCATACCCCTGTGTCCTTCTGTCCTACAACACTCCCCAGGGTCCCTGTCTACCTGTGACTCCACTTTCAGAGAACTGCGTATCCATACCCCTGTGTCCTTCTGTCCTACAACACTCCCCAGGGTCCCTGTCTACCTGTGACTTCACTTTCAGAGAACTGTGTATCCATACCCCTGTGTCCTTCTGTCCTACAACACTCCCCAGGGTCCCTGTCTACCTGTGACTCCACTTTCAGAGAACTGTGTATCTATACCCCTGGGTCCTTCTGTCCTAAAACACTCCCCATGGTCCCTGTCTACCTGTGACTTCACTTTCAGGGAACTGTGTACCTCCAGCCCTACGTTCTGTAACCTTTCCCAAGTTTCCTCCTGTTGACAGTGTCAGTCCTACCCTATTGCTTGTCCTGCTGAAATACGATAGTTCAAACTAAACTGCATGTGCTCCTGCTCTGCCGTCTTCCCCGGCGAATCGAGATCCCACTGTAAGAGATAACAGTTGTCACTGTTTAAAATGTCATCAACGTTAATGCCGTCTGCAAGCTCACCTTCCGTGTATTGTGTAATCTGCTACAAAGGTCACTAGTCCAACCACCGACCGCCCGTGAACACCGCTAGTGACGGGCTTCCAGTCTCAGAAATGATCTGCAACACTAAACCTTTTCTCCTATCGCCTCGCCAATTGTATACCGGATCAGCCATCCCTCCCTGCGTCGCACACCATCTCCCAGCGCGGTATACCATCTGGGGACTTGTTAAAACTGTGTACATTACATCCAGCACCTCGACCTGAACAGTCCTCTCAATCAAATTAGTCAGACAGATCTCCTTGGGTTCCACACCATCTCCAGACCAGTCTACCATCCGAACCTGTGTTAATAGCCTTGTTCAAGCCTCTGTCTGGTACATCTACTACCAATTCCTGGTCTGTCCTCCTCAGTTAAATCCGCCCGGCAAATCTACCTGGGTTTCGCGCCACCTGTCACCTCCTTCACCCTTCTCTCTCTTCTACTCTCCCTATCTTTCCCTCTCCCGCCCAGTCTCACCGCTCCATTCTTTCTCGTTGTTTTCTCTACATTCCACTCTCCCATCTTCCAGTTATCTGCCATCTGGGATTTTGATACGGGACCTGTCAAGAGTCCATTATAGCTATCAATGTGATCGTGTCAATCCTTCAAACCCCTCTGGGTCCCCACACCATTACACAGAGTAGTCTACCAAGTGAAAACAAATGTTTTATTTCTTCCCTGTTCACATTGTCTACTACCCTGTTCTCATGAAACGCCCTGGTTCCTCACTAAAAATATAATCTCTGCTCCGCCCATGATCGCTGGAAACTGCAGAGCGTTGTGGAAAGATCTGTGCCCAGCTCCCAAACCACCTTCCCCTCCATGAAATTTTTCTACACATATTGCTGTTTCGATAAAGCACCCTGCATCATCAAAGGTCCCCGGACATTCTGTGTTCTGAACCACCCATCGGAGGGAAAATGCGAAAGCATGTATCAGGAGGCTCAAGGACAGCTTCTACACTACAGTAATCAGACTATTGAACTGACCCCTAATAAGAGAAGATGTATTCTTGAACTCAAATCTTCCTCTTCGTGGCTCTTCAACCTTATACTGTGCCTGCACAGCAATTTCCCTGTAATTTTGATACTTTATTCTTCATTCTGTGATTGAGTAACCTTGTTCTGCTCCAATGAAGTGACCTGTATCTATGGATGTGGGTGGGATCTCTCCTGCTTGTGATGTATAACTGAAGTACTTCTAATTATCTGTATAGACAGTGTCTGATTAGCAAGATTCAACAAGGATTTGTGCGTGTAAGTTCATGTTTGATAAATAATATTGAATTTTTAGGAAAGGTTGCTAGGAAAGTTGACGAGGGTAAAGCAGTGGATGTTGTCTATATGGACTTCAGTAAGGCCTTTGACAACGTTCCACAGGGTAAGTTAGTTAGGAAGGTTCAATCGGTAGGTATTAATATTGAAGAAGTAAAATGGATTCCACAGTGGCTGGATGGGAGATACCATAAAGTAGTGGTGGATAACTGTTTGTCAGGTTGGAGGCCAGTGACCAGTGGTGTGCCTCAGGCATCTGTACTGGGTCCAATGCTGTTTGTCATTGCCATTAGTCATGTGGATGATGGTGTGGTAAATCGGATTAGTAAGTATGCAGATGATACTAAGATAGGTAGCGTTGTGGATAATGAAATTGCTTTTTCTAAGTTTGTACAGAAATTTAGGCCAGCTGGACGAGTGGGCTGAAAGATGGCAGATGGAGTTTAATAGTTAAGTGTGAGGTGCTACATTATGGTAGGACTAATAAAAATAGGACATACATGATAAATGGTAAGGCATTGAGGAATACAGTAGAACAGAGTGATCTTGGAATAATGGTGCATAGTTCCCTGAAAGTGAAATCTCATGTGGATAAGGTGGTGAAGAAAGCATTTTGTATGCTGGCCTTTATAAATCAAAGCATTGAGTATGGGATTTGGGATGTAATGTTAAAATTGTACAAGGCATTGGGAAGGGCCGAATTTTGAGTTTTATGTACAGTTCTGGTCACCGAATTATAGGAAAGATATCAATAAAACATAGATAGTACAGAGGAGATTTACGAGAATGTTATCTGGGTCTCAGCACCTAAGTTACAAGGAAAGGTTGATCATGTTAGGTGTTTATTCTTTGGAGCGTAGAAGGTTGAGGAGGGACTTGATAGAGGTACCTAAAATTAAGAGGGGGATAGAAAGAGTTGACGTGGTTAGGCGTTTTCCATTGAGAGTAGGGGTGATTCAAACAAGAGTTGAGACAGGGGGCAAAAGTTTAAGGGTAACATGAGCGGGGATTTCTTTACTCAGAGAGTGGTAGCTGTGTGGAACGAGCCTCCAGTAGAGGTGTGGAAGCAGGATCGGTATTGTTATTTAAAGTAAAATTGGATAGGTATATGTACGGGAAAGGAATGGAGAGTTATGGGCTGAGTGCAGGCCGGTGGGACTAGGTGAAAGTAAGCATTCGGCATGGACTAGAAGGGCCGAGATGGCCTGTTTCCGTGCTGTGATTGTTATATGATTATATATATGAACGATCTGGATGAAAATGTAGATGGGTGGTTTGGCATGTTTGTAGATGATAGGTTGATGGGTACTGTGGATCGCTTAGAGTATCTGCATTCAATTCCGTAGGACACGGATCAGTTTCTAATATGGGATGGAGGAATGGAAGATGGCGTTTAACCGGGACAAACGTAAAATGTTGTACCTTTGTAGGTGAAATGCTCAGATACAGCACAAGATAATAAAAGTTACAGAGTGTATCATTCCCAAATGTGAAATGTCTAACACCAGATTGAATCCATCCTGTAAAGCGTTGCCAGCAGAAAGGCCTGTCCCTGTGCTGTTCTGGCTGGTCTACGATGCAGGATGTTCGAAACACACAAAGCCGTGTTAAATGTCCAGGTTCTCACTGGTCTTGTCCACAGACAGCAGAGTTCCCAGAGTGGATCTGTGGGTAACACCACCAGTCACGGACGTCCAACGGCCTCTGGGTTCTGTGGACAAACCAGTACGGAAACTCAAATTCCAATTCACTGTGAATCCCAGTCATCACAATCTTGTGAATGGATCTCCCATGAGAGAGAACTTGTCAAAGGCCCGTCTGCAGTCATTTATTTATAACTCAATTGAAACGCGTGATCAGCCCGAGATCCCTTTCCCCGTCGACAGTTAAGAGTTCTGTCGTTAACTGCCTCCTGTCCCTTCACATTTATCTCCCCAAAGGAACATATCTCACACTTATCTGAGCTAAACTCCATTTGCCATTTCCCACCCAGATCTACAAATGATCCATATCCCACCGGTATGCCTTTGGACAGTGGGAGGAAACCAGAGCACCCGGAGGAAATCCAATAACTCATGGGGAGAAATTAGAAACTCCTTGCAGGTAGCGGCGGGAATTGAACCCATGTCGCTTGTACTGTAAAGCGCTGCGCTAACCATCACGTGCCCGTGCCGCCATTCTCCTTGCCAGCAGCCACAAAACAAAGAAAAACAATGGAGTCCACGAAGATCCCCACAACATGATAATCCCCACAAGTCCGTCATATATCCCATGTGTGAAAAAGGAACAAAGCGGGCAAACAACAATACAGCTACGGAAAATAATAAATCCGTGACACCCTCTCATAACTCTCTTTCGCACCACCCTCTCTCGCTCCTTTAGTCTCTTCCCCATCTCTCTCCCACTTTTTCTCCCCTCACTCCCTCTCTCTTCCCCACTCGTTCGCTGTCTCTCTCACACATCTCACTCAACATTTACTCAAAACGTCTCTTCTCGTTTTCTTTCCCCCATCTCTCACATTTTCCCCCATCGCTCCCCTCTCACTCTCACCATCTTCTCCTTCTGTTTATCTGAATGGTCTCTGCACAGGTCCGCGTAAACAGGAGCCGAACGAGAACATCGGAAATAGACCGGACCGTAAGATCTGCCTACTCTGCCTAGTTGCGTTCGTCCTCTTCGCGATAGTTTTCGGGCTCTGGATACATGGTGAGTCGAAAGGATTCCGGTTGGAGTCAGACCGTAAACTAACTGTATGGAATAAAACCTGAATGTAAAACGTCACAGTGACACGGACTCGCAGCTCAACGTGTACCTCACCACGTACCTCACCTTACCGCACGTACCGCGCCGTGACACTGACACGACCCTCACGGTGAAGCTGACATTACCTTCACCTTGACGGGGACACATCTCCCACCACGACACCGTTACGTCCACACCGTGACAACGACTCCCACCTCACCGTGATGCTGAAAATTAATAAACACTGAATCCAGACGGCCAATTCCCCGTGGATCCCCTGTATCATAATCCTCCGGATAAACGTCCCTGAGGGACCCAGTCAAACACCCACGGTTCCAACTTAATCGATCACGTTCGGTAGAGGTGACAAAATCTCTGGAATCAGAGAGACGCTGGTCAGCCCTGGGAAGTCAAGGGATTTGGACTCTCAGCGATGAGGCTCAATGCAACTGAGGTTGAGAGAGGGAGGAGTGATCGTGGAGGAAGGAGAGACCGCGGCTGCTTTAAAACCATTCTAGTTTAAAAACTCCCCAGTTACCTCAGCAAATCTCCCCGCCAGGAATTTGCCCTCCGAAGATTCAAGTGTAACCCGTCCTTTTTGTACAGGTCACACCTGCCCCCAAAAAGTTCCCAATGATTCAGAATGCTCAATCCCTGCCCCCTGTTCCAATCCTTCAACCACACATTTATCCGCCAACTCATTCCATTCCTACTTGTTACTACCTTTGCGGTCCTTCTTCTCAAGTCCCTTCCTAGCTCCCTATATTCTCCATTCAGGAACTCTTCCCTTTTCCTACCTATGTCATTGTTACTTATATGTACCACGGCATCTGGCTCATCACACTCCCAATTCTGGATATCATGGACGCGATCAGAAACATCCCCGACCCTGGCATCAGGGAAGCAAACTAACATTCGTGTCTACTGACTGCGTTCACAGAATCGCCTATCTGACTCCTTAACTATCGAGTCCCCTATTACTACTACCTTCCTCTTCTTTTCCCTAACCTTCAGAGCTACAGAGCCCTAATCTTTGGGCCGATGGCACTACAGAGCCGTACTCTTTGTGCCGTAATTTTTCCCCCAGGTAGGTTGACCCCCCCCCCAACAGTATTCAAACTGGAGTACTTATTGTCAAGGGGTACAGCCACTGGGGTACTCTCTAGTACCTGACTCCTCCCCTTCCCTCTCCAAACCATGGCCCACCTGTCTGCCTCCCGTGGCTCTGGAGTGACCACCTGCCTGTAACTCATCTCTATCATCTCCTCCCTCTCCCTGACCAGACGAAGTTTATGAATAAGCGGTTCCAGTTCCCTAACACGGTCCCCTAGGAGCTCCAGCTCTGCGCACCTGCCGCAGATGTGCACGTCCGGTAGACTAGGAGACTCCAGGACCTCCCACATCCGACCCGATAACAATAAGTTGCCTCTACACTCATAATTCCTCCTTTCCTTAAATAACAGGAAAATTTAAAAGCTAAACCTACCCTGCCTCGCCCGTTTCCGCCTAAGCCCGGTGATCCAAAGCCCTTAAGCCTTCACTCTGCTCCCGGCTCACTCCGCTGCCCGCAAAACGACGCTCCCCGCTGTATAAAGCTGTGTTCCTTTCAAATCTTCCCCGCTTCACTGCCCAATGACACACGCATGCGCAGTCCCGCCTCTCTTAACTCCGATGAGAAGAAGAAAAAATCAAAATGGCTCCCGCCGCACTCCCGTTCTGATCCTCAGACATCCTTCTCAAAATGTGGCAACTGACATGGGCTGTGGGAGAACAGTGCGATGTGGGAATCTTCAGGTGGTTGACACAGATCTTTAGGAAGAAGGCTAGGCATTGGGATTATTTTGGGCACTCGCACGGGAACTTGAGGTGAGAATGGGAAATGCAAGTATTTGGGGACTAGAACGGGGCCGTGGGGAGAGAGTGGAGCTATGGAGCTCTTCTGGGAACCGACCCAGGTTGTGGGACAGAGTGAGGCTGTGGGAGTACTTTGGGGCCTGGCACATGTCTGCGGGGAGAAAATGAGGGGGGGGGTGTACTTTGGGGACGGATACAGATCTGTGGGGAGAGAATGGTTCAGTGGGAGTACTCTGGGGACTGAGGCACGTCCATGGGGAGAGCATGAGAAGCGGGAAATGTTTTGGTGATTGACACAGTTCTCTAAGAAGAGGGATGAGCAGTGGGATTAATTCAGGGACCGGCACGGGTCTGTGGGGAGAGTCAGACAGTGAGTGTGGTTCGGACTGACACTGATCTGTGGGATGGGAGTGGTGAGTGTGAGTACTTAGGCAGAAAACACAGGTCTGTGTGGAGACAGTAAAGAAGTGGGAGTATTTTGTGAACTGCCATGGGGCCTTGGGAGACACTGGCACTGTGGGAATATTTTGGGGACTAACACGGGCCTGTAAGGAGAAGGTTGGGTACTGTTATTATTCTGGTCTCTGACACCGATCTGTGGGTAGATAGAGGGACAAGATATTACTTTGGTGACTGACACTAGGCTGCAGAGAGAGAGTGGGTCAGTGGAAGTATTCTTGAGACTGACACAGGGCTGCAGGGAGAGAGTGGGTCAGTGGAAGTATTCTGGAGACTGCCACAGGGCTGTGCTGGGAAAGCGGGGTTGTGGGAGAAGTTGGAGTGGCACAGCTCAATGGCGAGGGAGGGTATCAGTGGTTTTGGGGCCGATTGCTGGAGGTGCGTTGAAATTATTTACCCCTCTTTGACAGGGAAGTGGCTTCGAATGTGGCGTACCGGATGAGTGGTGGGGACCCCGAGTGCGGTGTATGTTCATATTACAGTGAGCTTAAACCTTGCAGTCAGGTTCGGTATCGCTTCATCTGTGAGAAGTCTGCAGCTTTGTGCCCGCATATTTCTGAAAAGATCCAGGATCTCTGTCAGCAACCAGTGGGACCAACTTGAATATAATGATAAAATCCTCTTTCTCCCCCATTTCTCTTAACCACTCACACTACACCTTCCGCCCCGCTACCCCTCACCCTTACCCTATTCTCCTCTTTCCTTCTATTGCAATCTTACTCACCATCTTGCCCTCTCCTTACCCTCGTCCGTATAAAGTCTCTCTCTCATCCCTCTCCACTCCCGCCTCCTCTGTTTCATCCTCATTTCCTCAGCCCACTTTCCTGCCTCCCTCTCCTGCAATTCCCCCTTCTGTTCCCGGTCTCTCCCTCGATTCTCTAATCGGTCTCTACCCACTATTTCCATCCCACTTTCTCGCTTTTATCTAACTCAACTCGCTCACCGCTTCTGTCTTTAGCTACTCTCACCTCAATCATGTGCGTTAATGTTCTCGATACCCCAGTCCTGGGGAAATAGAGTGCACGCATTCGCCTGATCTGTGTCCCTCGTGGTTTTGTACACCTCTGTAAGGTCACCGAAAAAAGTCTCAGAATTCCCAATCCCGCTCCATAACTCAGTCCCTCCTGTCCCGGCAGCATCCTCGGAAATCTCCCTCTGCAATCTTTCCAGTTCGTTGAGATTTTTCTTAGAGCAAGGCAAGCAGAACTGAACTCCATACTCCAAGTGCGGCCTGACCGACGTCATCTGCAACTGCAACGTGACCTCCGACCCCCGTACTCAGTGTCCTGACTGATGAAGGCCAGCGTGTCAAATGTCCTGTCCACCTGTATCGCATCTTTTCTAGCGGATTCACGGTCTGTTTTATTATCTGTGACTTAGACCACCTGAGAGTTGTTCTTTTGAAAGATCAGTAGGGCGCAAATATGTAAAATTAATGTAAAATTTAAAAAGCTAATAAATGCGGCAACATTGTTGAGATAGTGCTGACGTGTTCAAGAATATGCTGGCGGAGGGGAAGAAGGTGTTTCTGATTCATTGAGTTTTCAGTCTCCTGTTCGTCTTCAACCCTCCTTCCCAGCCGACCAGCCTCGTCACCGTCATCCACGACTTCCCCTACAGCCTTCCCAGTTATCGCCACCGCCAGCTTCTTCGACACACCCTGTCTCCATCACCCCTCCATCCCCTACACTCCGTGCCGTCTCCGTTATCTCCTCCTTCCCCAACTCCTCTCCCCGTCTCCCTGACACGTTCCTTTTTCTGCAGGTCCTCCACCGTTCCATCAAACCTCTCCCTCCTCTACACGTATCCATCTCTCTGTTCATATGGAATTATGTGGAGAAAGGGGGAGAGGTGACGTCTATTTTTACACCACCCACCCCCCTTCCACTGTACATCGATGACTCGGCTGTGAGCCTCTGCACTTTTCTCTGTGAATAGGCCGATCGTTTTGTTCGACAACACCTCATCCCAGTGATTGCTATCTCACCACCGCGTCCGTTCTCCCACCAAACCCCCACCCCCCTTCTTTCATTTCTCTCCTGTTCCCTGCACATCCTCTGATGAAACAAACACACGCACATTCTTCGAGCCGGCACACAATTCAAGACTTCAGGAACGGCGGAGTTCTGGGGATTAGAGAGAGGGAAAGAGCTTCTGAACACGGGAGTTTCTGAAGGGACCCGGGGCAGTGAGATTCAATTTGTGTCTGAACCCGGGTGTGTGCGATAGGACGGTCCGGAGAAACTGCCACCCAGTGTCTAACTTCAGGAGAGTGTGCTGCGACTGTGTGGAGGGATTTTCACTCTGTGTCTGACACTGGGAGTGTGTGATTTGACGGTACAGAGGGACCTTGAGTACTTCTTTGACCCCAGAATTGTGTGTTATGACGGTATGGAGGGAGATTCACTCTGAGACCGATCCGGGAGAGTATGATGAGAAGGTGTGGAGGGCGATTCTGTATGTGTTTGAACCCAGGAGTATTGAATGGGATGGTGTGCGGAGATTCTCACTCAGTGTTTGAACGTGTGTGTGTGTGTGTGTGTGTGTGTGTGTGTGTGTGTGTGTGTGTGTGTGTGTGTGTGTGTGTGTGTGAGTGTGTGTGTGTGTGTGTGTGTGTGTGTGAGTGTGTGTGTGTGTGTGTGAGTGTGTGTGTGTGTGTGTGTGTGTGTGTGTGAGTGTGTGTGTGTGTGTGTGTGTGTGTGAGTGTGTGTGTGTGATGAGCCAAATAAGAGGGAAGGAATGGCAGAAAATTCGATTTGAGTGGAAGTCAGAGGGTTTATCTCTTTGAATCTTCAAAGAGGAGAGCCTTGGGTGACTGACTGAAGGTAAAAAAAAAAAACTGTTGATGATTTGTTTTTAGTTTAATTATTGTTTCTTTCTTTATAATCGCACAGTCAGAGCAGGAGCAATGCCTGGCAGGAGAGTTGAATGCTCCTCTTACGAGATGTAAGAAAGTCTTCCAGCTGCACCTTCTATCACTTTGCGTTACAGAGACGGAACTGGAAATGGAGGAACTCAGGATCATTCGGGAAGCTGAGGGGTTGATAGGGAGGACATATAGAGAGGTATTAACACTCAAGGTGTAGGTTACAGGAAACTGGTTGACAAACAAGAGGATGTAAAGGGTTAAAAGCCGAAACCAGTGCAGAGACCCCTTGTGGACAACCAGCTCAATAACAGGCACAACACTTCAGATACTTCAGGATGGGAGGAGAGAGGTGCAAATGACCAAGCAGGGGAAAGTCTCACCGGTCAGGTCTCTGGCACTGACTATGTTTCTGTGGCTCAGAAAGGAATGGAGTGAGATGTGGTGAGCTGTATCGATAGAGTGTTCTTTGTTCCGGGAAGTGAAAAGAAGGTACTGTGGACGAGAACGAGATTCCTCGATGGTATGCGGTCGATATCCTCACCAGTTTATAGGTAGGAAAAGGGAGTCGGTTCTGCAAACTTATGTATGTGCAGCTGTGGCCAATATTATAAAGAACATTTAGTTCAAAATGTGGCTAAAATGTTAGGGTTGGAACTAGGTCTTCTGATGTCTGAATCACTGGGCTCTCTTCCTCGGAAAGTGCGACCGCTACAGACGAAATTCCTTGATCAACCCCACACCCCTCTTCCAACGTGATGAGTTCAAACCACTCTTTTCACCTCCTACTGAGCAGAGAACGTAAATCACTGACGGAACAGACCTATCGGCCAGCAAAGTTGTGATATACCAATTAATGGCAATCATTTCTGCCTGCCCAACGTCCATCTCCCTGCCTTCCGTGCACATCCACGTCCCTGGCAAAGAGCCGGTTGAACACCTCTCTCCCCAGTGTTTTTCAATGAACCACTAAAGCTGCCCATCACCCATGAACTCTTTCCACTTCATCACGACTAACAGAACCGAAACCGGGAACGTTGAGCTAACGCTCCTGCACGTCCTGCAACGTCGTTTCAGTAATGTCTACAATATCACAATTCCAGGCGTTGACCCCTGTCCTGAGCTCATCTTCCTTTCGTGCAATACTTCCCGTATTGAAACGCACGCAGCTCAGAACATGAGTCCCCGCAGGTTCGACCTTTTGTTTCCTGACTTTGCCTGATATCCCAAAAACCTCCCCACTATCTGTTAAAGCTTTCTGGGTTTCACCCCTCTGCAGCTCGAGTTGCGGTCCCCAGCCTCTTCCTCTTCTATCAAAAAACCTTCCCGCTGTGATATTAGTTCCACTGCAGTTCGGGTGTAAACTGAGAGAGTTGCTCGGGGCAGAGAAAATGAAGGAGCTGAGCAGCGTGGGGGTGGTGTGGCGCAGCCTCCAGTCTTCGGTATGTGCTGCCCCCTAGTGTTCTCTCGGCAGAAGACAAGCTATGTCCTGGTCTTCGGATTTCAGATTTCAGTGGTTGTTAGTGGATTTGAATCTGTCAGACTTGCATCTTCCTGGTTATTTGCACCCCTTTACCCCCACCCACAAGGAAACAAAGTGGTATGCCTGCTGTTGAGGGGTTTGCCCACAGGGGGCACTCTGCACTGGCCCTGTCTGGTTAATTCCTTTTACTCTCCTGACTATCACCCAGTTTCCCGTGAACTGCACATTGTGTCCAACTTCCTCCTAATATATTCTCCCCATCTCCTCCTCAGATTCCAGAATGATCCTGAGTTAGAAAACATAGAACAGAGAAAAATAGAAATCCTGCAGCACAATGCAGACCTTCGTGCCGAATATGCATTAACCTTAGAAATTACCTGGCGTTATCCATAGTTCTTTATTTTTTCCAAGTTCCATGCACCAGCCCAGAATCTCTTAAAATACCATATCGTTTCCGCCTCCACCACCGCCGCCGGCAGCCCATTCAGCGCACTCACTACTCTCGGCGTAAACAAAAACAACTTACCCCTGACTTCAACTTTATACCTGCTTCCAAGCACCGTAAAACAGTGCCCGCTCGTGTTAGCCATTTCGGCCCTGGGGAAAAAAAGCCTCTGACTATCCACACGATCAATGATTCTCAGCATCTAGTCCACATCTATCAGGTCACCTCTCATCCTCAGTCACTCCACAGAAAAAAGGCCGAGTTCACTCAACCTATTCTCATAAGGCATGCTCCCCAATCCAGACAACATCCTAGTTTCTATGGCTTTCTCATCCTTCCTGTAGTGAGGCGACCGGAACTGAGCACAGTACTCCAGGTGGGGTCAGACATGGGTCCTATAGAGCTGCAACATTACCTCTCGGCTCCTAAAGTCAATTCCACGGTTGATGAAGGCCCATGCACCGTATGCTTTCTTAACCACAGAATCAACATGCGCAGCATCCTTGAGTGTCAGATGGACGCGACACCAAGATCCATCCTGAAATCCACACCGGCAAGTTTTACCATTAATACTACATTCTGCCATCATATTTGACCGACCAAAATGAAGCACCTCACATTTATCTGGGTGGATCGCCATCTGCAACTGCTCCGCCCAGTTTTGCATCCCTTCAATGTCTCGTTGTCACCTGTGACAGCTTTCCATGCTATTCACAACATCCCCAGCCGCAGCGAGAAGGGAAATGCTGATTTCTCAGAGCGAAGGGAGTATTTCACTACTCGTGTTAAAGAGAGGCGAGACTGCGCAGGCGCGAGACGTCAGTCAGTCGAGTGCGAAAGCTTAAAAAAAAGAAGACCGCCATATCCAGCGGACAGCGTCGGAGCGGGCAGCGGAGTGAAAGGTAGACGAGTGATAGGGCTTTGGCTCAACGGGCTCAGCGGGTAAAGGGACGAAACGAGGTAGGAAGTATGTGTGCGAGGCCAGTTTCATGTGCTCAGTGTCGGATGTGGGGTGGGGGCGGGGGGGGGGGGGGTGGGGTCCTGGAGTCTGCAAGCCTCCCGGTCTTATCTATACCAGGTGTGCGAGCTGCAGATCCTGAGGGACTGAGTTAGAGAACTGCAGATGTAGCTCGATTACCTTCGCCTAGTAAGGGGGAGCGAGGAGGTGATAGATAGGAGTCATAGGCAGGTGGGCAAACCGTGACCAAGGGAGACAGACAAGTGTGTCGCAATCAGGAGGGGGAAGGGGAAGAGTCAGGTACTAGAGAGTACCCCTGAGCTGTACCCCTTGACAATAAATACTCCTGTTTGAGTACTGTGGGCCGGGGAGGGGGATCTGTGGGTGACAGCCTGACAGCAGGAAGCGGTAGTGGTCGTGCATCTGACAGAGCGTCAGGCCCTGTAGCTCAGAAGGGTGGGGAAGGGAAGAGGAAGGCAGAAGTGATACAGTACTCTGGGGGTCAGATAGACGATTTTGTGGACGCAGGAAAGAAACTCGGATGGTAGTTTTGTCCAGCTGCGGCCAGAGTCTCGGATGTTTCGGATCGCGTCGAAGATATCCTGCGGTGGGAGGGAGAACAGCCAGAGGTCGTTGTACATATCGGTGCCAATGACATAGGCAAGAAAAGGGAAGAGGTCCTGAAAGAAGACTACAGGGAGTTAGGAAGGAAGTTGAGAAGCAGAACCTCCAAATAGTAATCTCGAGATTACTGCCTGTGCCATGCGACAGTGAGTATAGGACTAGAATGAGGTGAAGGGTAAATGCGTGGCTGACGGATTGGAACAGGGGCAGGGATTTGGAATACTGGATTACAGCCATCTCTTTTGGGGCAGGTGTGACCTGCACAAAAAGGACATGTTTGCACTTGAGTTCCAGAGGGACAAATATCCTGGCAGGGAGGTTTGCTCGGGCTACTGGGGAGAGTTTAAACTAGAATTGTTGAGGGGTTGGAACCGAACTGAAAAGACTCGGGAAGAGGCATTTGGTTCAGAAATAGAGAAAACTTGTAGACAGAGCAAGAGAGAGGATAGGCAGGTGATAGAGAAGGGGCTTGCTCGGACCGAAAGCCTGCGATGTGTCTAATTTAATGCAAGGAGTGTTGGGAACAAAGCGGATGAGCTTAGAGCATGGATCAGCACGCCATGTGGATTCAGCACGTCTGGTCCCTGCCGTAGGGTTGCTGTCACTTTAACTTTAAGACTCAGAGAAGCAATTATTCCGTGCCACATTCCTTAATGGAAAGTCTGTAACTCAAGGCTTCAGCTGAGCACTCAGTGCTCAACCGTAAGACTTCCATTTCTAATACAAGTGTATGTGATGTCGTCTTCAGATTGGTTTTGTGCCGTCTTGTTTATTTCGACTCTGAGTCTTAGTTAATTCCAGATTTTACTCTGCATTTGCGTTGATCACCATCCATAGCTATCTCTTTCCGGAAGAGATCACAACTTTAGGACTTTGAAGAGATGTGGTATCTCATTGAAGATGATGAAATTTAAATGGATGTTCGGTGGCGAGCATTCTGTCATTTCGCATCGCCGCCAGGTGAGGGCGCTGAAACGTTCAGAATGGCAAGAAGTTGCAAAGCGTTCTGGACACAGCCAACACTCGACGGTCATCCAGCTCCTCGCCATCCAGTGCATTTTCAAAGGGCGATGCCTTGTGAATGCGGCATCGATCACTGAGGGGCCTCACCAGTCGAGGCAAGCCCGATGCTCGTTACTACAATCAGGGAGGAATCATAGGAGCTTGCATACGGAGGCATAAGGATTTAAGAACAACTTCTTCCCCCGTGCTATCATCTCTTTGAACGCATGAGCACAATATGACATTTTTGCTGGTTTTTTTTGCGCCATACTTTTGCTGTAAAACAACAATCGCAGATCGAATAAGTCACAGATCATAAAACATGCGATACGGGTGGACAGCACAATTGACACGCCAGGCTTCCCCAGTCTGGGCACTGAGTACAGGAACCTGGAGGTCACGTTGCAGTTGTACAAGACGTTGGTGAGGGTGCACTTGGAGAACTAAGTCATGCAGAGAGATCGGGGAGGGTTGGGACTTTTTGTCCTCGCAGTGCTGGGGTGAATTTTTGGAGTTGCAGAACACCAGGTGGGGGATAGACAGTGTGGATAAGGACAGACTTTTTACCCAGCGTGCGGAAAACCCGAACAAGAGGGCGAAGGATTGAACGGAGTAGTTAGAAACGTGAGAGACGGGAGGGGAGAGAGAGAGAGAGAGAGAGAGAGAGAGAGAGAGGAGAGAGAGGAGAGAGAGAGAGAGAGAGAGAGAGAGAGAGAGAGAGAGAGAGAGAGAGAGAGAGAGAGAGAGAGAGAGAGAGAGAGAGAGAGAGAGAGAGAGAGAGAGAGAGAGAGAGTTGTTTGTAAACTTCTGAACTTCGGCCCCACTGGAATTGTGATATGGTCAATTAAAAGTGCAATAATCTGTAAACAATTGTTAGAAGAATTATTCCTGTCATGCACAAAGTAAATGTTCTCAACATCGTGCCAAAACTGTAGTCTGCGAATATGAAATCTGTGGAGTGGTTAAACAATAAGTTTTAATGAGTTCACCCGAGGTGTATGTAAACTTCTAACATACTGGGAATGTGATGAAAGAAATAAAAGCTGACATAAATCACTATCTCCACCATTATTCTGACATTTCGCATTTTTAAAATAGAGTAGTGATCCTAACTGGCCTAAGACAGGGGATGTTTCCTTGGATTAAATGTCATGAATTGGGAAAAAGTGAGCATAAATGTATTTGGCTAAGGTGGAAGTTAACTTCTGACTTCAACGGTGTGCTTTGTGCCGTGTGTGACCGTTTGTTTTGTGCTTAGCAGCTTGATCCTGGCTGTATTCATGGGCATTTATGTGTGATAGAATTATAATTAAATAAATTGAGTTGAAACGAAATGAAATGAAACCGCCTCGTCGGTAGAGGTCGCACCTTCCGTGGAAGAGAGCACAGTGATTCAGATATGTGAACACCACTTTCCAACTATAACTCTTTAGCCACATGTTAAACTGAATGTTCATTATAATTTTGGGCACGCCTCACGTACATAAGTTTGCAGAACCGGCACCCTCTTCTTTCATATATACCGGTGCCTATAACATTGAAACATGGAAACATAGAAAACCTACAGCACAACACAGGCATTTCGGCCCACGAAGCTGTGCCGAACATTTTCTTTACCTTTGACCTACCTATGCTTTACCCATAGAGCTCTATTATACCAAACTCCTTGTGCCTATCCAGGAGTATCACAAAAGACCCAATCGTTTCCACGTTCACCACCGCCGCCGGCAGCCCATTCCACAAATTCACCATTCTTCACCGTTCTCTGTGTAAAATAAATGACCCTGATACCTCGTCTGTACCTATTTCCAAGCACCACAAAACAATGCTCTTTTGCCATTTCAGCCCTGGGAAAAAGCCTCTGTCTATCCACACGATCAATGCCTCTCATTACCTTGTACACATCCATCAGTTCACCACTCATCCTCCGTCGCTCCAAGGAGAAAAGGACGAGTTCACTCAAACTCTTAAGGCATGCTCCCCAATCCGGGCCACATCGTTGTAAATCTAGGACCAAAACCATCGAGAAATCTCGTTCTTATCCACAGTACCTCTTTTCTGTTTCCCTAATAAAAAGAGCACTCTATCGATAAAGCTCGCCACATCTCATCCCATTCCTTTCTGAGCCACAGAACAGTACTCAGTGCCAGAGACCTGACCGGTGACACTTTCCCCTGCTTGGTCATTTGCACCTCTCTCCTCCATTCCAAAAGTATCTAAGTGGTCTACCTGTTATTGTGCGGGTTGGCCACAAGGGGTCTCTGCACTGGCTCTGGCTGTTTAACCCCTTTCACCTTCCTGTCCGTCACCCAGTTTCCTGTATCCTACACCTTGGTTGTAAGTACCTCTCTATATATCCTCCGTATTACCCGCTCAACTTCCCGAATGATCTCGAGTACATCCAGTTCCAGTTCCAACTCTGTAACGCAGAGTGCTAGAAGGTTCAGCTGGATGACTTTCTTACAGGTGAAGTTGTCAGGGACTCTGGAGGTCTCCATGCCCTCCAACAAACCGCAAGGAAAGCAGTCAACTCTTCTGTCAGGCATGGTTACTGCTCGTTCTAACTGCAATTACAAACGAAACTATAAATAAATTGAAAAACACATTTGCCAACAGTTGTGTGCCTTCTCTCACGCGAGACTCTCCTCCTTCGAGCATGAAATGGATAAGCCCTCCATCTTTCATTTAAATACTGCTTACTCTGGCAATGGCTGCTGCGATTGCCTACCTCTTTACTCCGAGGTATGCCCCCTCTGCTCTGGTTCATCACACGGAAACAGATTCAAACAATGAACGAAATTCACCCCACACCGTCCCATCACCCAGACCCGGGGTCAGGCACAGATTGAAGCTCCCTCCCCCCGGTCCCGTCACACACTCCGGGATCAGAAGCTGCTTTCCTCTCACCACGCCCAGCACTCCGCCGTTCTAGCAGTCCTTCATTATGTGTCTGTCTCGGAGACTGTGCTTGTGTTTGTGTTCAGATGGTGAGCAGGGAAGAGCAGAGAAGTGGGAGAAGTTGAGAGGGGAGTGAGTAGGGACGTGGTGTTGAGACAATGGTCACTGGAAGAAAGTGGTGTGGAACCGCAAGACAGGCTTCTCCACACAGAGCAGTGAAAAGGATCAGAACCGAGAGATCGACATCCAGAGGTGTTGGGTGTTGCAACACCAGACGTCACCTCTTCCCCTTCCTCCCCAGAATTCCAGATGAACCGAGGGGTGTTGAGGAGCGAGAGGGTTGATGGAACCGTGGAGAGTGTAGGGGACGGAGCGGGTCAGGGAGACGGGGCGAGGAGATTGAAAGGAGGAGATAACGGAGACGACAAGGAGTGTAGGGGATAGAATGTTGATGGAGACGGGATTGGTCAAAGAAGATGGCGGTGATAAAAATGAATGTAGAGAAGATCGTTATCGGGTTTAGGGTATGAGGGTGTGGTAGTGTAACACCAGACGTCTCCTCTCCGTCATACTCCCAGAGAGGGAAGAGAGCGGAGGGACGACGTATTTTTTAGGGGATTGAGGAGGTAACGGAGCCAGGAAGGTGGGAGATACCGGAGAAAGGACGTGTGCGAGGCCAATGTGTCACGGAGACGTGGTAGCCTGTAACGGAGGGTAGGATGACTGAAAGTGAATTTGTTTTGGGTAAGGAGTGTGTGACAGAGACAGGGAGTAGTGCAGGAGAAGGAGAGGTTGACGAAGACGGGCTCGGGTTTAAGTGATGGGGTGGGTCAGGCGGACGGGGAGGGGTGTAGTGAATGTTGTGGATGGCCCAGACGGAGAATGTGTGCAGGGTAGGGGCTGAGTCCCGGAGACGGGGTAACTTCTAAGGGAGAAACAGGTAACGGTGACGGGAGTGGTGTAGTGGAGGGAATGTGTGACGGGGACGATGAGTAGTGAGGGAGAGGGAGTGTTTGACGGATTCGGGGAGGGGTTTTGTGGAGGGAGCTGGTTATTCACACAGCGAGGAAGTTTCCTAATTGCAGTGCAGGGCCTGTCAGTGTGTGGGAGTCACGATGAGGGGCGTGTTGGTATCACGACGAGGGTTGTGTCGGCGACACAGAAACACTGTAAGGGGTTTTTCAGTATCCCTCTGAAGATGGTGTCGGTGTGTGTCTTTTCCACGACCTTTGCCTTCAGCGTTCCCTCTGATTGCCGATAAATCGTCAAGTTCCTTGTTCTACCCAACACCCCTTCACTTCCCACCCGATGAGCTCAAATCACTCTGCTCTTTCTACAGAGCAGAGAAAGTAAATCACACAACAGAGCAGACCCTTCGGTCCAAGAGTTGTGATATACCAATTCTGAATTCCGTCTGCCGACACAACATCCGTCTCCCTCCATTCCCTGCACACCCACGTGCCTGTTAAAGAGGCACATAAACTCCTCTATGGATTTCCCTCCACCGCCAGCGCTGCCAGCAGCACGTTCCAAACACCAATCTCTGTGACAACAAAAACTTGCCAAACTCATCTCCCTTGAACATACCCTCTCTCACCTTAATGCAGGTCCTCTGTTATTAGAGATTTCCATCCTGGGGTTAAAAGATACACGCTATCTGGTCTGCTTGCGTCTCGTATTGTTATAAACCTCAAAAAGAAACTTAACTCGAGGTTACGCCCATCCTTTTCCATAACTACCTTGTATCTAATGGCACTACCATCACTAGATGCAAAGTGATCACCGACAGAAACTTTTATCCCCTGGCGTGTCCTGTTCGATAGGATGAGATCAACTATTGCACTCTCTAATTGGGACTTTCTATCTACTGATTAAGGAACGTTTCCTAACTGATTAAGAAAACTATCCCAGTGGTCCTTCCACAGTATGAGGCTCACAGTCAATATCAAGCATGTTAAACTCACCCGATGTCACAACCTAATGTCTCTTTCAACAGACTCCGAACTCTCCACAGGTTTGTTCCTCTAAATCCACAGGACTGTTCGGTGGTCGATAATGAAGCCCCATGAACGAGTTCATACACTTCTCATTCCTCACTTCCACCTTTAAAACCTCTGACTTCCACTCAAATCAAATTTACCTCCACTTCCCCTTTTATTTGGCTCATCACACACACACACACACACACACACACAGACACACACACACAGACACACCCACACACACACACACACACACACACACACACACACACACACACACACTCACACACACACACACACACACACACACACACACACACACACACACACACACACACACAAACAGTGAGTGAAAATCTCTGCACACCGCCCATCCAACACTCTGGGTTCAAGCACAGACTGAATATCCCTCTGCCCCTCATCATAGACTACCGGGGACTGAAACAGACTGTATCTCCCTCCGTACCGTCATAACACAGACTTCCGGGGTCAGACACTGTGTAAAGCTCCCTCCACACCATCCCATCACACACTCTCGTGTTCAGACACCGTGAAGCTCCTTCCACACTGATCTATCACATACTCCCGGGGTCAGGCACAGAGTGAAACTCCCTCCACACAGTCGCATCACGTGCTCCTGAAGTTAGACACTGGGTGACGCATTCTCCGGACCATCCTATCGCACACACCCGGGTTTAGAAACAAATTGCAACTTACACCCACTGGATCCCTTCCGAAACTCCGATATTCCGAACCTTCTTCCCGATCACCAATCCCCAGAACTCCGCCGTTCAGGTCGTCTTGAATCGTGTGCAGGCTCGGAGAATGTGCGTGTGTTTGTGTTCAGCGGGTGTTGCGGGAACAGGAGGGAATTGCAAGAGGGTGTGGTTTTGGTGGGAGACCGGGCGTGGTGATGAGATATCAGTCACTGGGATGAAGTTTCATCGAACCAAACGATCGGCCTGTTCTCACAGAACAGTGCAGAGGCTCAGAACCGTGAGATCGATATTCGGTGGAAGGGGGCTGGTGTAACATTAGACGTCACCTCATTCCGTCCTCCTCAGAATTCCATATGAACAGAGAGACGGAGACGTGTACAGGAGGGAGAGGGTTAATGGAACCGTGGAGGACTTGAAGGGCATGGAGCGGGTCAGAGAAACAGTGAGAGGAGTTGGGGAAGGAGGAGAGTACGGAGACGGCCGGAGTGTAGTGGACGGAGGGATGATGGAGACAGGGTGTGTGGAAGAAGATGAAGGTGGCGGAAACGGGGAGGGCTGTAGGGGACGTCGCGGCTGACTGTGACGAGGATGGTCGGCTGGGAAGGAGGGTTGATGACGGACAGGAGACTGAAAGCTCAATGAACCAGTAACACCTTCTTCCTCTCCGCCAGCATATTCTTGAACGTACCAGCACCACCTCCACATTTTTGGGGCATTTATTAGCTTTTCGCTTTTGACATTAATCTTACATATTTGCGCCCTACTGATTCTTCAAAAGAACAAATCTCAGGTGGTCTAAGTCACAGATAATAAAACAGACCGTGAATCCGGTGGAAAAGATGCGATACAGGTGGACAGGACATTTGACACGCTGGCCTTCATCAGTCATGACACTGAGTACCGGAGTCGGAGGTCACGTTGAAGTTGCAGATGACGTCGGTCAGGCCGCACTTGGAGTATGGAGTTCAGTTCTGCTTGCCTTGCTCTAAGAAAAATCTCAACGAACTGGAAAGATTGCAGAGGGAGATTTCCGAGGATGCTGCCGGGACAGGAGGGACCGAGTTATGGAGCGAGGATGGGAATTCTGTGACTTTTTTCGGTGACCTTACAGAGGTGTAGAAAACCACGAGGGGCACAGATAAGGCGAATGCGTGCACTCTATTTCCCCAGGACTGGGGTATCGAGAACATTAACGCACATGATTGAGGTGAGAGTAGCTACAGGCAGAAGCGGGGAGCGAGTTGGTTTAGATAAAAGGGACACAGTGCGATGGGGAGAGTGGGTAGAGAAGGAGTAGAGAATCGAGGGAGAGACCGGGAAGAGAAGGGGGAATTGGGGGAGAGGGAGGCAAGAAAGCAGGATGAGGAAAATGGGGATGAAACAGAGGAGGCGGGAATGGAGAGGGTTGAGAGAAAGACTTTACACGGACGAGGGTAAAGCGAGGGCAAGATGGTGAGTCAGATTGCCATAGACGAAAAGAGTAACGATAAGGGTAAGGGTGAGGGGCAACGGCGCGGAAAGAGTAGTGTGAGAGGTTGAGAAATGGGGGAGAAAGAGTGTTTTATCATGATATTCAATTCGTTCCCACTGGTCGTTGACAGAGATCCCGGATCTTTTCAGAAATATCCGGGCACAAAGGTGCAGACTTCTCACAGATGAAGAGCGTACGAACCTGATCGCAAGGTTTAAGCTCACTGTAATATGTACATACACCGCACTCGGGGTCTCCACCGGACATCCGGAACATGACATTCGAAGCCACCATCCTGTCAAAGAGGGGTAAACAATTTCAACGCACCTCCAGCAGTCAGTCCCCAAAACCACTGATAACTCCCTCGCCATTGACTTGTATCACCCCAACATCTCCCACAACCCCACTTTCCCAGCACAGCCCTGTGTCAGTCTCCAGAATACTGCCACTGACCCACTGTCTCCCTGCAACAGTGTGTCAGTCACCAAAGTAATCCCTTGCCCCACTCTCTACCCACAGATCGGTGTCAGTGTCCAGAATAATAACAGTACCCAACCTTCTTCTTACAGGCCCGTGTCAGTCCCAAAAATGTTCCCACAGCGCCAGTGCCCCCAATGCCCCGTGTCAGCCCTCAAGATGCTCCCACTTCTTCACTGTCTCCCCACAGGCCTGTGTTTCCTGCCTAAGTACTCACACTCACCACTCCCACCCCACAGATCAGTGTCAGTCCAAACTACACCCACAGCCTGACTCTCTCTCCACAGCCCAGTGCCGGTCTCTGAAATAATCCCACTGCTCAACCCTCTTCTTAGAGACCTGTGTCAATCACCAAAACATCTCCCGCTTCCCATGCTCTCCCCACGGACGTGTCTCAGTCCCCAGAGTACTCCCACCGAATCATTCTCTCCCCACAGATCTGTGACTGTCCCGAAAGCGCACCCAACCCTCATTCTCTTCCCACAGACATGTGCCAGGCCCCAAAGTGCTCCCACTGCCTCACTCTCTCCCCCAACCTGGGTCAGTTCCCAAAAGAGCTCCATAGCTCCACTCTAACCCCTAGGCCCCGTGATAGTCGCCAGAATAATCCCACTGCCTAGCCTTCTCCGTAAAGATCAGTGTCGACAATCAAAAGACTCCCACATCACACTCCCTTCCCACATCCCATGTCAGTTCCCACATTTGGAGAAGGAAGTCTGATGATCAGGACGGGAGCCATTTTGATTTTTTTCTTCTTCTCATCGGATTTAAGAGAGGCGGGACTGCGCAGGCGTGTGACGTCAGGCAGTGAAGCGGGGAAGATTTAAAAAGAACACAACCTGACACAGCGTGCAGCGTCATTTTCCCGGAGTGAGCCGGGAGCAGAGTGAAGGCTTAACGGCTTTGGCTCAATGGGATTAGGCGGAAACGGGCGAGGCAAGGTAGGTTTAGCTTTCAATTTTTCCTGTTATTCGAGGAAAGGGGGAATTATGAGTGTGAGGGCATCTTGTTGTTCGTGTCGGATGTGGGAGTTCCTGGAGACTCCTAGCCTCCCGGACGTACACATCTGCGTCAGGTGCGCCGAGCTGCAGCTCCTAAGGGACCGTGTTATGGAACTGGAGCTGTAGCTCGATTACCTTCGTCTGGTCAGGGAGAGGGAGGAGATGATAGAGATGAGTTACAGGCAGATGGACACACCGGAGCCACGGGAGGCTGACAGGTGGGTCACGGGTAGGAGAGGGAAGGGGAATAGTCAGGTAGTAGAGAGTTCTCCAGTGGCTGGATCCCTTGTCAATACGTACTCCAGTTTGAGTACTGTTGGCGGGGACGACATTTGCCATGCCACGGGCACAATGAGTCCGGCCCTGTAGGTCAGAAGGGTAGGGAAAGGAAGAGGAAGACAGTAGTAATAAGGTACTCGATAGGTAGCGGGTCAAATAGGCAATTCTGTGGACGCAGTCAGGAGACCCGGATGGTAGTTGGCCTCCCTGTTGCCAGGGTCCGGGATGTTTCTGATCTCGTCCGGGATATCCTGAAGTGGGAGGGTGAGGAACCAGAGGGCGTGGTACATACAGGTACCAATGACATACGTAGGGAAAGGGAAGTGGTCCTGAAAGGAGAATATAGGGAGACAGGAAGGGGGTTGAAAAGAAGGACCGCAAAGGTAGGAATCTCGGGATTACTGACTGTGCCACGCGACAGTGAGAGAAGGAATAGAATGAGGATGAGAATGAGGTGGAGGATAAATGCGTGGCTGAAGGATTGGAGCGGGGGGTAGTGATTGAAGTTTCTGGATTACTGGGACCTCTTTTGTGGCTGGTGTGACCTGTATAACATAGACGGGTTACACTTGAATCCTAAGGGGACAAATATCCTGGCGGGGATATTTGCTAAGGCTACTAGGGAGACTTTAAACTCGAATGGTTGGGGTTGGGAATCAATTTGAAGAGGCTAGGAGAGAGGAGGTTAGTTCATAAAAGAGAAAGCTAGTAGACAGTGTGTGGGGGAGGATAGGCAGGTGATAGAGAAGGGGTGCGCTCAGAACCAAGATGTAGGGGAGAAGGAAAAAAATAATAAAGGTGTTTGCACCGTTAGGGATAAGCAGAGAGGAAGAGGTGGAGAGTTTCTGAAATGCATCTATTTTAATGCTGGGAGCTTTGTAAGAAAGGTGAATGAGCTTAGACCATGGATTGATACCTGGAAATATGATGTTGCGGCAATTAGTGAAACATTGTTGCAGGAGGGTTGTGATTCGCAAATAAATATTCATGGATTTCGTTGCTTCAAGTGCGATAGAATCAGAGGGGCAAGAGGGGGAGGTGTTGCATTGCTTGTCGGAGAAAATATTACAGTGGTGGTTAGGCAGTATGATTAGTCGGCTCGTCTAGGGAGGGTATCTGGGTGGAATTGAGGAATGGGAAAGGTGTAGTAACATTTATAGACCACCTAATGGGGAGCGAGAATTGGAGGAGCAAATTTGTACGGAAATAGCATATATTTGCAGTAAGCACAAGGATGTGACTGTGGAAGATTTTAATTTTCCACACATAGTCTGGGAAGCCCATCCTGTAAAAAGTCTGGATGGTTTGGATTTTGTTGGCTGTATGCAGGATAGATTTTTTTGCCGCAATACAGAGAGGTATCAACAACAGATGGGGCGATGTTGGATCTGTTGTTAGGGAATGAGATAGGTTAGATGACGGAGGTATGTGTTGAGGAGCACTTCGGGTCCAGTAATCACAATACCATTAGTTTCAATATAATTATGGGGGAGGATAAGTCTGGACACTGGGTTGAGATTTTTGATTGGAGAAAGGATAACTTTGAGGAAATGCGAAAGGATATAGAAGGAGTGGATTGGGACAATTCAGTAATCACAATACCATTAGTTTCAATATAATTATGGGGGAGGATAAGTCTAGACACTGGGTTGAGATTTTTGATTGGAGAAAGGATAACTTTGAGGAAATGCGGAAGGATATAGAAGGAGTGGATTGGGACAATTTGTTTTATGGGAACGATGTATTAGAGAAATGGAGGTTATTTAAAGTTGAACATTTGAGGGTACAGAATCTTTATATTCCTGTTAGGTTGAAAGGAAAGGTTAAACGCTTAGAGAGCCATGGTTTTCAACTGATATTGGAAACTTGGTTCGGAAAAAGAAAGAGATCTACACTAAATATAGGCAACATGGTGCAAATGAGGTGTTCATTTATAAATATAAAGAATGTTAAAGAATCTTAAGAAATAAATTAGTAAGCTATAAGAAGATATGAGGTTGCTTTGGCACGTAAGCTGAAAATAAATCCAAAGGGTTTCTACAGTTATATTAATAGCAAAAGGATAGTGCAGGATGACAGTGGTCCCTTAGAGAATCAGAGTAGACAGCTATATGTGGAGCTGAAAGAGATGGGGGAGATTTTAAACAATTTCTTTTTATCGTTATTCACTGAGGAGAAGGATATTGAATTGTATAAGGTAAGGCAAACAAGTAGGGTAGTTATGGAAACTATGATGATTAAACTAGGGGAAGTACTGGAGTTTTCAAAGAATAAAAAAGTTGATAAGTCTCCGGCTCCTGACAAGATATTCCCTAGGACCTTGAGGGAAGTTAATGTAGAAATATCAGGGTCTCTGACAGAAATACTTCAAATGTCATGAGAAATGGTGATGGTGCCGAAGGATCAGCGTTTAGCTTTTTGGTTCCATTGTTTATAAATGGTTCTAAGAGTAAACCTGGCAACTATCGGCCTGCAAGTTTGACGTCACTGATGGGAAAATTGATGGAAAGTAGTCTTAGAGATGGTACATATAATTATCTGGATAAACAGGGTCTGATTAGGAGCAGTAAACATGGATTTGTGCGTGCAATATCATTTTTGGCAATTCTTATTGAGTTTTTTTGAAGAAGTTACTAGGAGAGTTAACGAGGGTAATTCAGTGGATGCTGTCTATATGGACTTCAGTAAGGCCTTTGATAAGGTTCCGCACGGAACGTTAGTTAGGAAGGATCAATCGTTCGGTATTAATATTGAAGTCGTAAAATGGATTCAGCAGTGGCTGGATGGGAGATACCAGAGAGTAGTGGTGGATAGCTGTTTGTCAGCTTGGAGGCCGGTGACTAGTGGTGTGCCTCTGGGCTCTGTACTGGGTCCAATGCTGTTTGTCATATCCATTAACCATCTGAATGGTGGGGTGGTAAATTGGATTAGTAAGTATGCAAATGATGCTAAGATAGGTGCCGTTGTGGATAATGAAGTAGGTTTTCAAAGCTTGCAGAGAGATTTAGGCCAGCAGGAAGAGTGTGCTGGAAGATGGCAGATTGAGTTTAATGTTGATAAGTCTGAGGTGCTACATTTTGGTAGGACTCATCAAAATAGGGCATACATGGTAAATGGTATGGCCTTGAAGAAAGCAGCACAACAGTGATCTAGGAATAATGGTGCATAATTCCCTGAAGGTGGAATTTCATGTAGATAGGGTAGTGAAGAAAGCGTCTGGTATGCTGGACTTGATAAATCAGAGCAATGATTATAGGAGTTGGGATGTTATGTCAAAATTGTACAAGGAATTGGTGAGGCCAAATTTGGAGTTTTATGTCCAGTTCTGTCACCGATTTATAGGAAAGAGGTCAACATAATAGATAGAGTACAGAGGAGAATTACTAGAATGTTACCTGAGTTTCAGCACCTAAGTTACAGATAAAGATTGAACAAATTAGGTCTTTATTCTTTGGAGCGTTGAAGGCTGAGGGGGGAATTGATAGAGGTATTTAAAATTGCGAGGGGGATAGATGGAGTTGACGTAGATAGGCTTTTTCCATTGAGCGTAGGAGAGATTCAAACAAGAGGACAGGAGTTGAGAGTTAAAAGGCAAAAGTTTAAGGGCAACACGAGTGGGAACTTTTTTACTCAGAGAGTGGTAGCTGTGTGGAACGAGCTTCCAGTAGAAGTAGTAGAGGCAGGTTCGATTTTGTCATTTAAAGTAAATCGGATAGGTATATGGACAGGAAAGGAATTGAGGGTTATGGGCTGAGTGCAGGTTGGTGGGACGAGGTGAGAGGTAGCTTTCGGTACGGACTAGAAGGGCCGGAATGTCCTGTTTGTTTCCGTGCTGAAATTGATATATAGTTATATGGTTATATTAATTTTACTGCAAACTCTCTCCCCACAGCACTTGTCAGTCCGCAAACTCATACCAATGTCCACTCCCTTTAGCAACCCGTGTCTGACCACAAACTTATCCCACTGCTCACAACCTTCCCGCAGCCTGTGCCAGTCCCCAAAATAAATCCACTGCCCACTCGCTTCTCGCAGCCTGTATCAATCCGACGACCCACTTTCTTTTCAGGAACTTGCAAGATCCCAAATCTCACCCGTCTTTGCATTTTCGAATCCAGTATGAACTACCTTGATCGCGGACAGCTTTGTCAACAAAGTTCTGTGAAATTAAGTTGCTATCATTAGTGATTGAATTCGAGCAAAATTTAAGGAGCGTCCCTATATGTCTGACCCCAGGAGAGTGGGAAGGGATGGTGTTGAAGGAGCTTAATTCTGTGTCTCAGCACAGAAGAATGTGATGGCACGGTGTGGAGGGAGCCTTATTCTGTGTCTGACCCCGGGAGTGTGTGATGGGACCTTATGGAGGGAGCCTCACTCTCTGCCCGAACACGGAAGTGCGTGATGTGACGGTGTCGAAGGAGCTTTACTCTGCGTCTGACCCCGGGAATGTATAATGGGACCGTGTGGAGGGAGCTCTATGTGTCTGACCACGTGAGTGTGTGATGTGACGGTGTGGAGGGAGCTTCACTCTGGTGTGGATATATCTTCTGTCGATCTGACACGTACCTCTTCTTCTGCTGAATTTATTTCAAGAAGTTTAGAATCAGAGTTCGAACAATACTGCTTCGCCTCATCGTAGGAAATGTTAAACGTGGATATAAAATAAGACCGGTTTTCATTTCTGATCCAGTTCTGGTAACACACTTGCTCTGGAAATTACGAACAAGGAACAGTGAATATCTCTGCCAAAGTCCATTACATCCGCTTTGCGTCAGACACAGAAAGAGGATCCCACCTCACCATCCCATCACACACAACTGGTCAAATTGTGAATGAAATACACTCCTCACCGGTCCCTTGACAAATTTGCTCTGGAAATTCCGAACAAGTAACAGCGATTCCCTTACATCCGTCCATTGCATCCATCTGAAAAGAGACATATAATAGGGATCCCTACACACCGTCCAATCACACAATCCTGGGGATAGATACAGAGCGAATCTCCCTCCACACCGTTCCAGCACACACTCCCGGAGGTCGGACACGGCATCACACACTTCCGCGGTCAGAAACAGAGTGAATCTGCCTCCATACCGAACCATCACACACTCCTGGGTTCACACAGAGCATGCAACTCCCTTCCACACCGTCGCATCACACACTCCCGGCTTCAGACATTGAGTGAAGCTCCCTCTTCCCCCGTCACATGGCATACTCCAGGGGTCAGACACTTCCTGAATCTCCCTCCACACTGTCCCATCACACATTTCCTGGATCAGACAGAGTGAACCTACCTACACACCGTCCCATCACACACTCCCGCGATCAGACATAGTGTGAAATTCCCTTCATACCGTACCATCACACATTCCTGGGATCTGACACATAGTGAATCTCCCTCCGCACAATCCCATCACACACTCCCGGGGATCGGACTGAATGTATCTCCCTCCACATTGCCCCTCCACACACTCCCGAGATCAGACTCGCAATGAAACTACCTCGGCACCGTCCCATCACAGGCATCTGGAGTCAGTTATAGAGTGAAGGTCCCTACAGGCCATCCAATCACACACTTCCTGACTGGTCAGGCACAAATTGAGGTTCTATCCACCATGTCCCGTCACACATTCTCGGGGACAGACGAAGAATGAAGCTCTTCTCTCACGGTCTCATTATACTCTCGGGGTGTCAGACACAGAGTCCTTCCACACTGTCTCATCACACACGACCGTTGTCAGCCTCAGACTGATGCTTTGTTCCCACACTTTCCCAACACTCCCGACCTCCGTGATTAGGTAGGAAATGGAACACTCTCTGCACCATCCCGCCGCATACTCCCATCGTCAGACACAGTGTTATCGTCACCAAGTGACATCAAATAACATAGGAGTCAGAGAACTAGCGAAGCTCCCTACATAACGTCCCGTCACACACTCCCGAGTCTAACACAGTGTAAATCTCCCTCCTTACGGCCTCCTTACATCAAACACCTCCTGGCGTGTCACAGAGTGAAGATCTCCCTCAACCGTCCCATCACGCTCAGCTGTGCTCACTCACAAAGCGAAGTACTGTCCACGCTCTCCCATGGCACGCTGACGGGTTCAGACTGACTCCACAACATCCAACCATACAATCCGGTGTCACATAGAATGAACGTCCGTCCGCACTGTCCCATCACACAGTCCGGAGTCAGGCACAGACGCTCTCTCTCTCTCTCTACGATCCCATTACAAATTCCGGGAGTCAGACACAGAGTGATGCTCCCTCCACACCGTCCCATCACACACTCCCGGATTCAGACACAGAGTGATGCTCCCTCCACACCGTCCCATCGCACACTCCCGGATTCAGACACAGGGTGATGCGCCCTCTGTTCCGTCCCATCTCTCACTCTGGGATTCAGACACAGACTGAAGCTGGCTCTCCACGGTTCCATCACACACTCTCGGATTCAGACACAGAGTGTAGCCCCAGCAGTACCGTCCGGTCACACACTCACGGAATGAAACTGAAACTCTTTCTACACCGTGCCAATACACACTCCAGGGGTCGGAAATAGGGTGAACCTCTCTGGACAATGTCCTAACACACAATACTGCGGTCAGACACATAGTGAAGCTTGTCCCATCAGACATTCCCGGAGTGTGACATGGAATGAAGCTGAAATGTTACGTCTCACAATCTCGTGGTCAGACACAGAGTGAATCCACCTCCACAACGTCCCATCAAACTCTCCTGGATTCAGTGACAGAGTGAAACTTCCTCCAAGCAGCCCCATCACCACTCACCGGGTCAAACACAGAGTGAATCACACTCCATACCATCTCTTCACACACTCCCGATGTCAAGCACGGAGCGACGCTTCCGCTCTCCATTATAGCCCTGTGATGCGGAGCGGGTGAAAGAGGGGGGTGATGCCTCACCTCTTCTGCTGGTCAACAATTCACAGAATTCACGGAGTTCGCTGTGCATTTGTTTAAGAACGGACAGATTAGAGTTGAGCCTAGAAATCTTGGATTGAAGGGTTGAGTTTAGCTCATGGTAGTTTCGGTGGCAGGTTTCCTCAGACTGACGAATCTGTGATACTGAGAGAGATGGTGAAGGATGTTTAGCGTTTACAGTGACACGTGAGTCAGCGTCACGCTACCGAACGGGTCACAGAGAGTGTTGTGTCAGTGTCACGGTGAAGGGTGTCACAGTGAAGGATGTGCTGGTGGCACAGTGAGAGGCGTCGGCGACACATTGAGGGACGTGTCTGTCTCACTCTGAGGGTTATGTCAATGTCCCGATGAAGGTTTTGTTATTACTACGGGGTTCTGCGTCAGTATCGTGCGAGCATGTCCGAGTTGCTGTGACTGGCGTGTCAGTGTCACTGTGAAAAGAGATTCTGTGCCCCGGCGGGAGGTGTGCCGGGTCACAATGAAGTGTATCTCGATGTCAAGGCAAGGAAAAATATGTCAGGATGAGGGTCCTGGTAGTGTCACGGTGAGTGGAGTATCTGTGTGGGACGCGCTGTTCTCTTAGAGCAGTGTATGTCTGTGTCACGGTGAGAGACATGTCATGGCCACGGTGTGTGCGAGAGGGTCACGCTGAGGTGTGTTTCGGTGTCACGGAGAGAACTCTGTCGGTGTCATTGTGAATTTAGGTGTCGGTATCACGTTCAGGGGTTTGTCTGTGTCAGGGTGAGGTACGGGTAATTGTCTCAGTGAGCGGTGCATTGGTGTTATGTTCAGGGGTGATACTATCTCGCTGAGGGGTGTTACAGTGACGTATGAGTCTTTGTCACGATGCGGTGTGGAGCGGATCACGTTGAGGAGCGTGAAGGTGTCACGGTGTACGGTACCTCAGTGTCACGGTGATGAGCGTGTCGGTGTCACTGTGAGCTGTGTTTCGGTGTCGCCTTAAGTAGTTTATCAGTGACACAGTCAGGGACATGTCGGTGTTACAGTGAGGGGTACGTTACGGCCAGTGTGTCTGCCGTGTGTGTCACGGCGATGTTCGTGTCAGTGTCGCGGTCAGGAGTGTATCTGCGTCTCGCTGAAGATCGAGACCGTGCTACGGTAAAAGCATTGTTGATGTTATGGTGAATGGCGTGTCGGTGTCAGGACGAGATTTGATTCAGTTACGGTAAAGGCCGTGTTCTTATCACGGTTAGGGGTGTGTCCGTGTAATGGTAATAGATTTTATTCGGGGTCACGGTGAGGGGCGTGTTGGTGTCACTGAGTGTTTTAAAATAACAATTCATTCCACTCTCTTTATTTACGGTCTGACTCCAGTCGGAGACCGTTCCACTCACCATGGATCGAGAGACCGGTCACTGTCACGATGAGAGCGGACGTAACTACACAGAGTAGGCAGATCTGACGGTACGGTCTATTTCCGATCTTCACTTTCGACTTCCGCTCTTGCGCAGCTGTAGAGAGACCATACGACCATAAAACCATAAGATATAGTGGCAGAAGTAGGCTATTCGGGCCATCGAGTCTGCTCCGCCATTCAATCATGGGCTGATCTAATACTTCTGGTCATCCCCACTCCTCTGCTTTCTTCCTATACCCTTTGAAACGCTGTTTCGTCAAGCACCTATCTATCTCTGCCTTGAATGCACCCAATGACTTGGCTTCCACAGCTGCTCGTGGTAACAAATTCCACAGATTTTCCACCCTCTGACTAAAGTAATTTCTCCTCATCTCAGTTCTAAAAGAACGCCCTTCAATTCTGAACGTGTGCCTTCTCGTCCTGGAATCCCTCACCACGGGAAGGAACATTTCCATATCTAGTGTTTTCAGGACTTTTATCATTCAGAATGTTTCTATGAGCTCCCCCCTCATTCTCCTGAACTCCAGGGAATACAGCCCAAGAGCTGCCTTATACGGTAACCCTTTCATTCCTAGAATCTTTCTCTTGAATCTTCTCTGAACTCTCTCGAATGCAACGAAGGGGAAATCATGCTTGAATAATCTTCCGCAATTTTTTAAGGATGTAACTATGAAAATGGACGAGGGAGAGCCAATGGATGTAGTGTACCTGGACTTTCTTAAAGACCCCACATAGGAGATGAGTAGGTAGAATTAGTGCACATGGCATTGCGGGTAGAGTACTAACGGATATAAAATTGGTTGGCAGACGGGAAGCAAAGAGTGGGAAAAAACGGGTCCTTTTCCCAATGGCAGGCAGTGATTAGTTGAGTACCTCAATGCTCGGTGCTGGGGCCGCAGCTATTTACAATACACATTAATGATTTAGATGAGGGCCTAAAAGTAACATTAGCAAATTGGCCGATGACACAAAGCTGGGTGGCAGAGTAAAATGTCAGGAATATGTTATGAGAATGCAGGGTGACTTTGACAGGTTGGGTGAGTGGACAGATGCATGGCAGATGCAGTTTAATGTGGATAAATGTGAGGTTATCCACTTTGGTGGCAGGAACAGGAAGGGATATTAATATCTGAAAGGTGTCAAGTTAGTAAAAGGGGATGTACAACGAGATCCAGGTGTTTTTGTACATAAATCACTGAAAGTAAGCATGCAGGTACACCAGGCAGTGAAGAAAGCTAATGGCATGTCGGCCTTCATAACAAAGGCAGTCGAGCATAGCAGCAGAGAGGTCCTTCTGCAGTTATATAGATCCCTGGTGCGACCACACCTGGAGCATTGTTTTCAGTTTTGGTCTCCAAATTTGAGGAAGGACATTCTTGCTATTGAGGGAGTGCAGCGTAGGTTCACGAGGTTAATTCCCGGGGTGGCGGGACTGTCATATGGTGAAAGATTGGAGCGACAGGGTTTGCATACACTGGAATTTAAAAGGATGAGAGGGGGTCTGATTGAAACATATAAGATTATTAAGAGATTGGATACGCTGGAGGCAGGAAACGTGTCCCCGATGTTCGTGGATTCCAGAATCTGAGGCCACAGTTTAAGAATGAGGGGTAGGCCATTTACAACAGAGTTAAGGAAAAAACATTTTTACACAGAGAGTTGAGGATCTATGGAATACTCTGCCTCAGAAGGCAGTGGAGGCCAATTCTTTGGATGCTTTCAAGAAAGAGTTAGATAAAGCTCTTAAAGATAGCGGAGTCAAGGGATATGGGGAGAAGGCATTAACGAGGTATTGATCGTAGATGATCAGAATTTACTTTCCCAAGTATAGATTGGCATCTCCCTAGAGCAAGGGGTTTAGATGAGGTGGAGTTTGTTAGGTTGTTCAGGAAGGTGTCTTCACACAATAGGTAGATAAGCCTACAAGAGAAGAGGCTGTACTTGATTTGGTATTGGGGAATCAACGTGGCCAGGTGTCAGAAATCTCAGTCGGAGAGTATTTTTGAGAGAGTAATCATAATTCTATCCCCTATACAATGGCACTGGAGAGAGACAGGAACAGGCAAGTTAGAAAAGCTTTAATTGGAGTAAGGGGAATAATGAGGCTAACAGGCAGGAAATTGGAAACTTAAGTTAGAAACAGATGATATTAGGGAACA
>NW_027331921.1:8188789-8246001 GCF_048418815.1 Hemitrygon akajei | reverse complement strand
TCCAAATGTTCATAAATCTTGCATCTCAGGATCTTCTCCATCAACTTCCTAACCACTCAATTAAGACTCACTGGTTTATAAATTCCTGGTCTATCTCTGCACTCTTTCTTGAACAAAGAACAATATTCGTAACTCTCCAATACTCCCGACCTGTCCCGTCTCCATTGATGATGCAAAGATCATCGCCAAAGGCTCAGCAATCTCTTCTCTAGCCTCTCATTGTAGCCTGGTGCACATCTCATGCAGTCCGGCCGTTGAATTATCGAACTTGATGATTCCAAAAGCCCAAGCACATCCGCTTCTTAATATCTACAAGCTCAAGTTTTCCAGTCTGCTGCAAAGTCATCACTGCTATCACCAAGATCCTTTCGATAGTGAATACTGAAGCAAAGTTTCATTAAGTACCTTTGTTATTTTCCTGCGGTTTCATGCACACCTTTCCACTGTCTCAACTGATACGTCCTATTCTTTCACGTCTTATCCTCCTAATCCTCATGTACTGTAGAATGTCTTGGAGTTTTCGTTAATCCTGCCCGCCAAAGCTTCCGATGGCCACTTCTGGCTCACATAATTTCCCTCTTAAGATCCTTCCTGCTAGCCTTATAATCCTTTAGATATTAGCTAGCCTTCCGACACTTTTGTAATTTTTTCTTTTCTTCTTGACAGAGTTTCGCCTCTCCCTGATCTCTTCGAACGAGACAAGCTGACTCATGGGAACAATATCAGGAGATGAACAGGACCCGGAGCCAATATCGACTAAACGTCCTTGAGTTGTTTTCGACCCTTGAAATCCAGGACAATCGTGAATTCCTTTCGGGACCTCTGCCAGACCACCTGTCTCAGGAATATGTGCATCCTGAACAACAACAGCTCTATCCCGAAAGCAAATTATTTTTTAGCTGTTGACCAGCAGGAAAGGTGAGGTAAAATCCCACATTCCCCGCTCCTACACTCAAGGAGAGAGAGAGAGAGAGAGAGAGAGAGAGAGAGAGAGAGGACAAGAACCACTAGACTATCTGAATAGTGTCAAGTTAGGAAAAAGGGAAGTACAATGAGATCTAGGTGTCCTTGTTTATCAGACACTGAAAGTAAGCAATGCAGGTACAGCAGGCAGTGAAGAAAGCTAATGGCATGATGGCCTTCATAACAAGGGGAGTTGAGTATAGAAGCAAAGAGGTCCTTCTGCAGTTGTACAGGGCCATCGTGAGACCACATCTACAGTATTGTGTTCAGCTTTGGTCTCCAAATTTGAAGAGAGGACATTCTTGCTATTGAGGAGTGCAGCATAGGTTCACGAGGTTGATTCCGGAATTGCGGGACTGTCAGGTGTTGAAAGATTGGAGCGACTGGACTTGTATTACATTGGATTTAGAAGGATGAGAGGGGATCTGATTGAAACATATAGATTATTCAGTGATTGACACGCTAGAGGCAGGAAACATTTTCCCGATGATGGGGGAGTGCAGAAACTAGAGGCCACAGATTAAAGAATAAGGAGCAGCCCATTTAGAACGGAGTTCAGGAAAAAAAAATAACCAGTCAGTTGTGGTTCTATGGAATGCTCTGCCTCAGAAGGCAGTGGAGGCCGATTCTCTGTATGCTTTCAAGAAAGAGAGAGATAGAGCTCTTAAAGATAGCGCAGTCAAGGGATATTGGGAGAAGGCAGGAACAGGGTACTGATTGTGGATGTTCAGCCCTGATCACATTGATTAGCGGTGCTGGCACGAAGGGACCAATGGGCCTACTCCTGAACCTATTGTCTACTTCTAGAAGAATAGATTATAGGAGCGAGGGGTGTGATGTTGAAGCTCTATAAGGCACCGGTAAGAACTCACTTGGAGTGTTGTATGCAGTTTAGGCTCCTTATTTAATCAAGGATGTGCTGACGTTGGAGAGGTTTCAGAGAAAATTTCACTAGAATGAGTCCGGGAATGAGAGGGTAACATTTGAGGAACGTTTGATCGGTCTTGCAGTTTAGAAGAATGAGGGGGACCCTCATAGAAACATTTCGATGTTGAAAGTCATGGACAGAGTGGAATGTGGCAAAGTTGTTTCCCATAGTGGGGAGTCTATTACGAGAGGACATGACTGAAGGATTGAAGGCCCCCATTCAGAACAGAGATGCGAAGAAATTCTTTTAGCCAGAGGGTGTTTGAATCGCTGGAATTTGATGTCACGGTAGGCAGTGGAGGCCAAGTCATTGGGTGTATTTAAGGCAGAGATTGATAGGTATCCTGAGTAGCCAGGGCATCAAACGGTTATGGTGAGAAGGTGTGGAAAGTGGGACTAAATGGGTGTATGGAGCAGCTCATGATAAAATAGCGGAGCAGATTCGATGGGCCGAATGGCCGACCTCTGCTCCTGAGTCTTATGGTCAGGTGTATCCAGCTGCAGCTTCTAACACTCCGCGTTGAGGAGTTGGAAATGGAACTGGATGAACTCAGAGTCATTCGGGATGCCGAGGGTGTGATAGGAAGGACATATTGGTATAACGTTAACATGCAATGTAATTCCAAAACAATCGAAAACACTTTACACCCTGCCTCTGCAAAATCCCACTAAACCCCATCAAACTTTCTCCCCCTACACTCATTCCCGTCACCGTCACACACTGTCTGCAATACACCACTCCCGTCTCCGTCACCCATCCCTCAGTTCCAAGTAACACCGTCTCCGTGACCCAAAACCCCTCCTGCACACTTCCCCGTCTCCATTATCCCGTACGTACCCATACGCCCCTCCCCGTCTCGGTGGATACACTCCATGTGCTAAACACTCCCCATCTACGTCGTCCCTCCACTCTCCTCCCGCTCTGTGACACAGGCAATTGTGGGGAGTATGAGGGAGAGATGATGGCTGGTGTTTCACCTCCCGCCCGTTCTACCGGATATCGATCACCAGGATCTGAAACTCTACCACAACTCTGCATGCTTAGGCCGGTCATGTGCTTCCACACCACTTGCCTCAGTGTTTGCATTCTCACCACCCTTTCCCTGGCCTCCTCTCTCCTCCCCTTCCTTCCTCTACGGCAGCACACAATCCGCTCACACACATACACCATCTCCGAGAGACACACACAGTTCGAGACTACTGGAAAGCCGAAAGTCTGGGTATTGGTGAGTGGGGAGACGGAGGAGGGAGAGGGTTTCGTACTTTTTCTCATTCTAGTGAAGTGTGCTGCGATGTTGCGGGAGGTACTTCACATGCCTGACTCCGGGAGTGTCATGGGATAATACTTAGGAGCTTCGCTTGTTATCTGACCCAGGAAGAGTGTGCTGGGACGGTGTGGACGGAGCTTCACTTAGTGTATGACCCCGGACCTGTGGTGTTGGGGCAATGTGGAGGGAGCTGCACTCTGTGTCTGACCCCGGCTGTGTGTGCTGGATCATTGCGGAGGGAGCGTTACTCAGTGTATGTTTCCAGGAGTGTGTGATGGAATTGTATGGGGGGATTCTCGCTCTGTCTCTGACTCCTAGTCATGGGTCTGTGGATTTAGGCTTTTAAGCTGACTCAAGCAAGATAGGGAACAAGAAAATGGTAACTCTCATGCTATGCTCCAACGGCTGCAATTTGAAACACCCTTTCTATGGCCCCACTCTTCTCCACATCCTTCCTCATTTTGCAGCACACCATTCCTTCTCTATGATGCTTAAGTGAGTGAGTGAGCAGCAATATATGTACAAATGTAATGGGTATGTACGGGAAGGTGGTTTTGGCAAAGTGAGGTCAGGGATTTAGCTATTAAATTAAAGGAGAGGACCACTACCCGTCCCAGTGTGTCCAGATATAGGTTTACGGTTTAGCACGTGGTGTAAGTAGGAGGGCTCCAAAATTTGAAATCATAGTATTTTTTCCAAGGAAGGTGGGATCTGTATAGAAGAGATGGATGACGGTATACACCTGAACTGGAGGGAAACTGATATCCCAGCGGGAAGGTTTGTCGGTACTGTGCATGAGATAGTTGTTGAACTTGTGTTGTAGTGGGATGGGATTCAGAGCTCCAGAGCAGAGCAGAGCAGAGTCGATATGGAGACAGAAGTTGTTATTAACCGCAGAAATAGTCAGATATCAAGAGTTTATGCATAATGCGACTGGTGCACTGAGCTCCGTATATTTCAATGCAAGAAACTTTAAAAAAAGGCGGTTGAGCTCAGGGAAGAATCAATACAGTGAATTATGACATTTAGCCATTGCTGAGAATTGGGGTGTAGGAGGAGCAAGCAGGACAGCACGATATTTCGGGTTTCCCTATTTTTAGTCGTGAGAAAGAGGAAGGAATTAAAGGAGCAGGGGTGACATTACTAGGCTGAGAAAATATTACCGTAGTCAACAGTCAGGACAGGCAAGAATATGCGTCTAAGTGAGGCTTTATGGGTGGTAATAACGGATAAGAAATGTATGGTAATATTATAACATAGAACATAGAATAGTACAGCGCAGTACAGACCACTTCGGCCACAATGCTGTGCCGACCCATAAACCATGCCCCCTCCATATAACCCCACACTTAAATTCTTCCATTTCCCTGTCTAGTAGTCTCTTAAATTTCACGGGTGTATTTGCCTCCACCAATAACTCAGGGCAGTGCATTCCACGCACCAACCACTCTCTGAGTAAAAACCCCTTCCTCTAATATTCTTCTTGATATTCCAACCCCTTACCTTAAAGCCATGTCCTCTTGTATTGAGCAGTGGTGCCCTGGGGTAGAGGCGAAGACTGTCCACTCTATCTATTCCACTTAATATCTTGTATACCTCTATCATTTCTCCTCTCGTCCCCCTTCTCTCCAAAGAATAAAGCCCTAGTTCATTTAATCTCTGATCATTATGCATACCCGCTAAACCAGGGCGGCATCCTGGTAATCTCACCAGTACCCTATCCAATGCTACATCCTTCCAAGGAAGGTGGGATCTTTATAACCATATAACCCTAATGCGAGGTGTAAAGCAGTGGATGTTGTCTATATGGACTTCAGTAAGGTCTTTGACATAGATCCCTGAGGCACACCACTAGTCACCGGCCTCAAACCTGACAAACAGTTATCCACCACTACTCTTTGGCATGTTCCATCCAGTCCAATTTACAACTTCAATATTAATACCTGAAGATTCAACCTTCCTAACGAACCTTCCATGCGTGTCCTTGTCAAGGCCTTACTGAAGTCCACATAGACAACATCCACTGCTTTACCCTCGGCAACTTTCCTCGTATCCTCTTCAAAAAATTTAATGAGATTTTTTTCAAACATGAGCTCCAATGCATCCACATCATTTCTATAGTGAGTCGACAAGGACTGGACAGTTTCTCCGTTTTTGTTTGTTTTTTGCATTTTTTGCATTTTCTTTCCGAGGAAGGTGGGATCTTTTTAACCATATAACCATAAAACATATAACCCTAATGCGAGGGTAAAGCAGTGGATGTTGTGTATATGGACTTCAGTAATGCCTTTGACATAGATCCCCGAGGAACACCACTAGTCACCGGCCTCCAACCTGACAAACGGTTATCCACCACTACTCTCTGGCATCTCCCATCCAGCACTGTTGAATCCATTTTACTATTTCAATATTAATACCCTAACTATTGAACTTTCCTAACTAACCGTCCATGCGGATCCTTGTCAAAGTCCTTACTGGTCCATATAGACAACATCCACTGCTTTTACCCTGGTCAACTTTCCTCGTAACCTCTTCAAAAAATTCATTAAGATTTGTCAAACATGACCTTCCACGCCGAAATCCAAGTTTGACTGTTGCTAATCAGACTCGTCTATCAGATAATTATATATACCATCTCTAACAATACTTTCCACTAATTTACCCACCACTGACGACAAAGTGACAGGCCTATAATTGCTAGGTTTACTCTAAGAACCCTTTTTAGAAGAGATGGAAGACGGTTTACACCTGAACTAGAGGGAAACTGATATTCAAGCAGAAGGTTTGTAGGTACTGTGCATGGGACTTTTTGTGAGAGCTGTTGAACTTGAGCTGCAAGGTATGGGATTCAGATCTCCAGAGCAGATAGCGGTGTCGATATGGAGACAGCTGTTGTTAAGACCACAGAAGAAGTCTGATACAAGAGTTTATGCATATTGCGACTGGTGCACTGAGCATTCTAATTCAAAACGCTTTAAAAAAGACGTTGAGCTCAGCGAAGGAATCAATACAGTGAATTATGAAATTGGTAGCCATTATTGAGAATTGGGTGTGGGAGGAGCAAGCAGGACAGCACGATATTTCGGGTTTCCCTATTTTTAGTCGTGAGAAAGAGGAAGGAATTAAAGGAGGAGGGGTGACATCACTAGGCTGAGAAAATATTCCCGCAGTGGACAGTCAGGACAGGCAAGAAAATGCGTCTAAGTGAGGCTTTGTGGGTGGAAATGAACGAATAAGAAATATATGGCAATGTTACAACATAGAACATAGAATAGAACAGCCACATTACAGGCGCTCAGGTCCACAATGCTGTGCCGACCCTTAAACCATGTCCCCATATAACCCCCCCCCCCCACACCTTAAATTCTAACATTTACCTCTCTAGCAGACTCTTAAATTTTACTAGTGTATCTGCCTCCACACTGACTCAGGCATTGCATTCCACACAGCAACTACTCTCTGAATAAAAACACCTTCCTCTAATATCCGCCTTGAACTTCCCTCCCCCTTACCTTAAAGCCATGTCCTCTTGTATTGAGCAGTGGTGCCCTGGGGAAGAGGCGCTGGCTGTTCACTCTACCTATGCCTTTTAATATCTTGTATATCATTTTCTCCTCTCATCTCCCTTCTCTTCAAAGAGTAAACCCTTAGTTCCCTTAATCTCTGATCATAATCCATACTCTCTAAACCAGGCAGCATCCTGGTATATCTCCTCTGTATCCTTTCCAAAGCTTCCACATAATTTCTTTGAGGAGGTGACCAGGCATATAGATGAGGGTAGTGCAGTGGATTTTAGTAAGGCTTTTGACAAGGTTCCACATGGTAGGCTTATTCAGAAAGTCAGAAGGCATGGGATCCAGGGAGGTTTGGCCAGGTGGATTCAGAATTGGCTTGCCGGAAGCAGGCAGAGGGACATGGTGGAGGGAGTGCATTCAGATTAGTGGGTTATGACTAGTGCTGTCGCCCAATGATCTGTTCTGGGACCTCTGCTTTTTGTGATTTTTATTAACGACC
The DNA here is from genome assembly GCF_048418815.1 of Hemitrygon akajei. Taxonomy (NCBI): domain Eukaryota; kingdom Metazoa; phylum Chordata; class Chondrichthyes; order Myliobatiformes; family Dasyatidae; genus Hemitrygon; species Hemitrygon akajei. The sequence goes on along the minus strand of NW_027331921.1, from coordinate 8,238,829 downwards.
TGGATGTGGGGGTAGAAGGGTGGGTTGGCAAGTTTGCAGACGGCACAAAGGTTGGTGGTGCTGTAGATAGTGTAGAGGATTGTCAACGATTGCAGAGAGACATTGATAGGATGCAAAAGTGGGCTGAGAAGTGGCAGATGGATTTCAACTCGGAGAAGTGTGAGGTGGTACACTTTGGAAGGACAAACTCCAAGGCAGAATATAAAGTAAATGGCACGATACTTTGTAGAGTGGAGGAGCAGAGGGATCTGGGGGTACATGTCCACAGATCCCTGAAAGTTGCCTCATAGGTAGATAGGGTAGTTAAGAAAGCTTAGGGATAGAGTTTAAGAGACGCGATGTAATGATGCAGCTCTATAAAACTCTAGTTAGGCCACACTTGGAGTACTGTGTCCAGTTCTGGTCGCTTCAGTATAGGAAGGATATGGAAGCATAGGAAAGGGTACAGAGGAGATTTACCAGGATGCTGCCTGGTGTAGAGAGTATGGATTATGATCAGAGATTAAGAGAGCTAGGGGTTTACTGTTTGGAGAGAAGGTGGATGAGAGGAGACATGGTAGAGGTGTACAAGATATTAAGAGGAATTGACAGAGTGGACAGCCAGCGCCTCATCCCCAAGGCACCACTGTTCAGTACAAGAGGACATGGCTTTAAGGTAAGGGGTGGGAAGTTCATGGGGGATATTAGAGGAAGATTTTTTTTCACTCAGAGAGCGGTTGGTGCGTGGAATGCACTGCCTGAATCAGTGGTGGAGGCAGATGTACTAGTGAAGTTTAAGAGACCTCTAGACAGGTATATGGAGGAATTTAAAGTGGGGGGGAGGTTATATGGGAGGCAGGGTTTGAAGGTCGGCACAACATTGTGTGCCGAAGGGCCTGTAATGTGCTGTAGCATTCTATGTTCTATGTTCTATAGTGAAGCGACCAGACTGGACACAGTACTCCAAGTTCGGCCTAACCAGGCTTTTATAGAGCTGCATCTTTACATCGCGACTCTAAAACTCCATCCCTCATCTTATGAAACTAACACCAGATAGGCTTTCTTATCTACCCTATCTATCTGTTAGGCAACATTCAGGGATCTGTGGACTCGTACCCCCAGATCCCTTTGCTCCTACCTACTATCAACTATCCTGCCACTTACTTTGTACTGTGCCTTGGAGTTTGTCCTTCCAAAGTGTACCACCTCACACTTCTCCCAGGTGAACGCATCGGCCACTTTTCACTGGGAAATGAATAATCAAGCGTATACTTCCTATGGAAAGGACAGACAGATGGGCAGAGAGGGTGGGATGGCTCTGCTGGTGAGGAATGAAATGCTGTCCCTTGCAAGGTGTGACAGAGAATCAGGAGATGTAAAGTCAGTATGGATAGAACTGATAAATTTTAAGGGCAATTTGTCATCACCTCAGTTCATGATGTCTCTTGCATTGTCGTACACGCACTTTAGCCCTTCTACCTAACTACCTTTACACCCTTTATTCTGTTTCTCTTTCCTCAAATGCTAGATCTGGCTTTACTCCATGCACTGTACTTGCAGCTCTCGCATGACCTTTATCCTTCCCCACCTCACTATTTAGATAGATAGATACATAGATAGATAGATAGATACTTTATTCATCCCCATGGTGAAATTCAACATTTTGTCCAATGTCCCATACATTTATTGTAGCAAAACTAATTACATACAATACTTAACTCAGTAAAAATATGATATGCATCTAAAATCACCATCTCAAAAAGCATTAATAATAGCTTTTAAAAAGTTCTTAAGTAGTTTACTTAAATACATTGAGTCCTAACCCTGGCACTTTAACATATCTTACTCCTGGCGGTTGAATTGTAAAGCCGAATGGCATTGGAGAGTATTGATCTCTTCATCCTGTCTGAGGAGCATTGCATCGATAGCAACCTGTCGCTGAAACTGCTTCTCTGTCTCTGGATGGTGCTATGTAGAGGATGTTCAGGGTTTTCCATAATTGACCGTAGCCTACTCAGCGCCCTTCGCTCTGCTACCGATGTTATACTCTCCAGGTCTGTGCCCACGACAGAGCCCGCCTTCTTTACCAGCTTATTAAGACGTGAGGCGTTCCTCTTCTTAATGCTGCCTCCCCAACACGCCACCACAAAGAAGAGGGCGCTCTCCACAACTGACCTATAGAACATCTTCAGCATCTCACTACAAACATTGAATGACGCCAACCTTCTAAGGAAGTACAGTCGACTCTGTGCCTTCCTGCACAAGGCATCTGTGTTGGCAGTCCAGTCTAGCTTCTCGTCTAACTGTACTCCCAGATACTTGTAGGTCTTAACCTGCTCCACACATTGTCCATTAATGATCACTGGCTCCATCTGAGGCCTAGATCTCCTAAAGTCCACCACCATCTCCTTGGTCTTGGTGATATTGAGACGCAGGTAGTTTGAGTTGCACCATATCACAACCCCCCCGCTTGCAAATCTAGTTTAACCCACCCGGTGCAGCACTAACAAACCTTCCCGCAAGGATGTTAGACCCCACCAGTTTAGGTGCAACCCGTCCCGTCGGTACGTCCCACCTTCCCTGGGACAAGGCCCAATTGTCCAGAAACATGAAGCCATCCTTCTTGCACAAACTCCTTAGCCACGTATTTAGCTGCATTATCTTCATATTCCTGTCCTCACTAGCACGTGGCACGGGTAGCGATCCTGAGATTGCAACCCTGGATGTCCTGACCTTCAACTTTGCACCTAACTCCCTAAACTCTCTTTGCAGGACCTCCTCATTCTTCCTATCCACGTCATTGGTCCCCACATGGACCACGACATCCGGCTACTAACCCTCCCTCTTGAGAATACTGAGAACTCGTTCCGAGATATCGCGGACACCAGGGAGGCAACAGACCATCCGGGATTCACGATCTCTCCGACAGAACCTCCTATTGCTCCCCCCGAAACATCGAATCCCCTATTACTACTGTTCTCCTGTTTTCCTTACTTCCCTTCTGAGCTGAGGATCCAGTCTCACTGCCAGAGACGTGACCACTACAAATTGTCCCTGGTAGGTCGTCCCCACCAACAGTATCAAAAGCGGTATACTTATTATTGGTGGGAACGGCCGCAGGGGTGCTCTTGTCATTCTGTCTATTCCTCTTCCCTCCGCTCACAGTCACCCAGCTACCTGCCTCCTGTCAGTTCAGGGTGAATGTCTCCGTGTAACTTCTGTTTATTTCTCCCTCCGCCTCCTGAATGATCTGAAGTTTATCCAGCTCCCTCCAGTTCCCTAACTCGGTTTGTCAGGAGCTGCAGCTGGATGCACCTTTTGCAGATGTGGTCATCAGGCACACTTGTGCTCGCCCGGACTTCCCACGTCCTGCTAACGGAGCAATCGACTGCCCTAACCTCTGCCTCCATTACCTACTCCTAAAATAATTAGATTAATTAAACGAGATTACCCGGCCTTACCTTACTGGGAACAAGCTCGTCTTCAGCATCAGCTCGCCGAAGCCTCTGGAGCCAAAACATTCCTACTCTGTCTCCCTCCACTACGTCGCCCGCTCCGTTAATCTGCTCGCTTTTTAAACTATCCTGCTGCCTCACGGGCCAACATTCACGCGCTTGCGCAGTCGTGCCCCGTTCAAACTGCCGAAGTAATCATTTGGAGATATGAAGTGGTGGGCATTACAGAGACTTGGATGGCTCAGAGACAGGAATGGATACTTCAAGTGCCGACTTTTAGATGTTTCAGAAAGGACAGGGAGGGGGGCAAAAGAGGTGTGGGCGTGGAACTGTTGATCATAGATAGCGACACAGCTGCAGAAAAGGTGGACGCCATGGAGGAATTTTCTACGGAGACTATTAGGGTAAAGGTTGTGAACAGGAAAGGGTCAATAACTTTAATGGGTGTTTTTTATAGGCCGCCCAATAGTAGCAGGAATATCGAGGAGCAGATACGGAAACGAATGTTGGAAAGTCATGATAATAACAGTGTAGTCGCGATGGGAGATATTAATTTCCCAAATATCGATTGGTATCTCCCCAGAGCAAGAGGTTTAGATGGGTTGGAGTCTGTTAGGTGTGTTCAGGAAGGTTTCTTGACACAATATGTAGATATGCCTGCCGGACGAGAAGCTTCGTGATTTGTTATTGGAAAATTAACCTGGTCAGGTGTTAGATCTCAGTGAGATCTCACTATGGAAAAGGATCTTGGTGATCGTTGTGATGACTTGCAGCAGACTGAAAAGCTTGAGTGCGTAGATATTAAAAGTGAGGATGTGCTCGATATTTTGGAAAGCATCATTTGGATAACTCGCCGGGACCGGATGAGATGTACCCAAGGCTACTCTGGGAAGTAAGGGAGGAGGTTGCTGAGACTTTGGCGATTATCTTTGCATCCTGAATGGGGACGGGCGAGTTTCTGGAGGATTGGTGGGCTGCGGATGTTGTTCCGTTATTCAAGAAAAGGAATAGATGTATCCCAGGAAATTATAGACCAGTGATTCCTACCTTAGTGGTTGGTAAGTTGATGGAGAAGATCGTAAGAGCCAGGATTTGTGCACATTTGGGGAGGTATAATACGTTTAGCAAAAGACAGCATAACTTTGTCAAGGGCAGGACGTGCCTTACGACCCTGATTGAAATTTTTTGAGGATGTGACTAAACACGCTGATGAAGGAAGAACAGTAGATTTAGTGTTAAAGGATTTCTACAAGGCATTTGATAAGGTACCCCATGCAAGGCTTATTAAGAAAGAAAGGATGCATGGTATCCAAGGGGTCATTACTTTCTGGATCCAGAACTGGCTTGCCCACAGACTGTAAAATAACTTATCCCGGGACCGAACAGAAATAAAGACACAGATATTGGTGTACGGTTAACCCTTGAATAGGTGATCACGTTTCCTTACGACTCTGCCAATTTCAGGTTATTTCTGAAATTTCTACAGTGAATTTTGGGAAATAGCCAACAGCCAAATATAGTGATGACACTTCAAGGAGCACTTGTTAGATATCAAACAGTCTACGAATGCTTCCGGACTGTGCACAGGATGAGAACTGAACATCTACTGTCAGTTCCTCTTTTACCAAGACAGTGTCAGGCAGAGGTGAACAATACCGCATTCTTAGCATGAAATGTTGATCGCTTTTGTTATCTCCCACAAGCAAGGCAGTGTCTGCATCTTATCCTGTGAACTTCGTGACCTCAATCTTCAGATAGCCAAACTTAGCAACAACATTTAGTTTTCCCACGATAAAATAAAGCAACTTATCATAAAATGTAAGATTTAGAAGCAGAATTAGACCATTTGGCCCACTGAGTCTGTTCCAATATTTAATCGCGGCTGATCCAATTTACATCTCAACCTCTATCCCCTGCCTTCTCCCAGCATTCCTTTAAGACCTGACTGACCAATCAGGAAACTTTGGCATAAATATACAAAAAAGAAAGCCTTGTCCTCCACAGCGGCCTGTGGGAAAGAAATCCACAGAGATTCCACTCCCAAAGTGAATAACCATACAGGGTCCAACACAGCAGTACATCTGCCATTTCTTTGCCCTCTGTATGTCCTTCTCAGGCCTGTCTACATCCTCAAAACAACCTGCCCTCCACTTATCCACATATTGGCTATATGTACAATCTCTGTGTATTTGTCCGGGTTGAACTTTATCTGTTATTTTTCCAACTCAACTGCAAGGGATGTCAGCAGAGCGGCAATGGCTTTCATTTCTGAGAAAAGATGAGGAAGGTGCAGGACATGTGTTTTCCAAAAATGAAGAAGTTATCAGTACTCAAGAAGTATCCAATTCTGGCCGAAAAGGGGACACAAAGCTCTGGTAAAAATTAAAGAAAGGGCATAAAAGAGAATAACAATTCGTGGGAATGTAATCATCGGTTCGGCTCCCGGCTTCATCCGGGTGATGGTAGCCCCCGGCCCGAGAACCTTACAAAATCTCGTATGGGTGGATGTTCTGGGCTGTTTACAAACTATATACAACATGAGAGTAAATGATTAAGCTTTATAATTTGACTATATGACTTGTAAACCAACATAAAAGGGGCACATTCTCATGAAGCAAACTAATGTGCAAACGGTGGAGCTCACAGTGTCGTCCTTTTGTTCCCGTCGACCTCTTCCGAGCCTACCCGACTCTTGGACCCACGCTCCTCAGTCCACTCCGTCCAGCAGTCATAGAAGCGTAGAAACAACTGAATGCCAACAGCACTATACGGGAGCCTCGGCCCACAGAGGTTGTGCGAAAATATTCTTCCCTTCTACCCATAACCCTCCGTTTTTTCTGAGCTCCATGTACCTCTCCTACGGTATCGGCCTCCACAGCCGTAGCCGGCAGCCCATTCTGTGCACTCACCACACACTCCGGACAAACATAAAATACCCAAGACATCCCCTCAGTACATATTACCTTAAACCTGTGCCCTCTCGTGCTATCCATTTCAGCCCTGGGAAAAAGCCTCCGAATATCCACACTATAAAAGCCTCTCATCATCTGATACTCCTTATCAGGTCATCTGTCATCTTCTGTCGCTCCAAGGAAAAATGACCGAGTTCACTTAACCTATTCTCATTAGGCAGACTCCCCAATCCAGGCAACATCCTTGTAAATCTCCTCTGCGCCATTTCTATCGTTTCCACATCCTTCCTGTAGTGAGGCGACCAGAACTCAGCACAGTTCTCCAAGTGGGGTCTGAGCAGGGTCCTATATAGCTGCAAAATTTCCTCTCGGCTTCTAAACTTAATCTTAAGGTTGATGAAGTCCAATGCACCGTTTGCTTTCCTAACCATAGAGGCAACCTGCACCGCAGCGTTGAGTGTCCTATGGACTCGAACCCAAAACCTCTCTGATCAAACACACTGCCAAGGGACTTACCATCAATACTATATTATTCCATCATATTTGGCCTGAGTGAAATGAACCACTTCAGACTTATCTGGTTTGAACTCCACCTGAATTTTTTCAGCCCAGTTTTGCATCCTATGAATGTTCCGCTGCCAGCTCTGACAGACCTCATACACACTAACCTTTGTATCATCCGCAAATTTAAGAACCACAACCTCCACAACCTCATCTAGGTCATTTATAAAAAAAACGAAGAGTTGGGTTCCAAGAACAGATCCCTGAGAAACGCCACTGCTCCCTGGCCTCCATGTAGAACACGACCGGTCTACAGCCTCTCTTTCTCTTCTGTCGGCAAGCCAGTTCAGGATCTACAAATCAATGTCCCCTTGAGTCCATGCCTCCTTACATGGGATACATTAGCAAATGCTCGGGGAAATCAATATGCATCTACTTCGCTGCCTTCATCAATTTGTTCAGTCACATCCTCAAAAAAAAAATCATCAGGCTCGTTTGTCACGACCAGCCTTTGACAAATCCATGCTGACTGTTACTGATTATATTATGCCTCTTCAAATGTTGATATATCTTCCCTCTCAGCGTCTTTTCCATCGACTTACCAACCACTGAAGAAAGACTCATTTGTCTATAATTTCCTGGGCCATCTCTGCTGCCTTTCTTGAATAAAGAAAGGAAGGTTTTTCAATCAGAGAGTGGTTGGTGCATGGAATGCACTGCCTGTGTCAGTGGTGGAGGCAGATACACTAGTCAAGTTTAAGAGACTACTAGACAGGTATATGGAGGAATTTATTGTGAGGGTTTATATGGGGGCAGGGTTTGAGGGTCGGCAGAACATTGTGGGCCGAAGGGCCTGTAATGTGCTGTACTATTCTATGTTCTATAAGAAACAACATCCGCAAGCCTCCAATCTTTCGGATCGTCTCTCGTCCCCATTGCTGATACAAGCAACATCGGTAGATGCTCAGCAATCCCCTCCCTCGGATCGCACAGTGGCCTGTCTTTATTAAACTGTACATGCTCCAAGCCACCACTACAATCACCAGAATTCTTTATCCAAGTGAATACTGAAGCAAAGTATCCGTTATGTCGCTCTGCTGTCTTCTCCGGTTGCATACACATTTTTCCACTGTTACACTTGATTCATCCTATTCCCTCACGTCTACTGCGCTCTGCAGTTTACCTTAATCCTGTCCTGCCAGGCCTTCTTATGGCCCATTCTGGCTCTCCTAATTTCTTTCTTAAGCTCCCTCCTGCTAGCTTTATAACCTTTTTAGTTCTCCGTCATCAACTAGTCTTTTTAACCTTCCGTTCAAAAAAAAGTCTTCTTTTATTCTTCATTAGATTTAAAACAGCCTTTCTACGCCACGGATCCTGTACCCTACCATCCTTTCCCTTTCTCATTGGAACGTACCTGTGCAGAACTGCACGCAAATATCCCCGGAACATTTGGAACAATTCTTTCGTGCATTTCTGAGAACAATTAAACAATAATTGCTCCATGATCACAGTGAATGGAGGTGATAGATCGAAGGGCCGAATAGACTACTCCTGCACCTGTTGTCTATTGTCTATCACCAATTTATGCTTTCAACTTCCTGCCTGATACCCTCATATTTTCCACTACTCCAATTAAACGCTTTGCTAACTTGTCTGTTCCTATCGCTCTCCAATGCTTTGGTAAAGGATATAGGATTGTGATCACTATCTCGTTTGGAGATATGATGTGATGGCCATTACCGAGACTTGAATGGCTCAGGGAGAAGAATGTTTGCTTGAAGTGCCGGGTTTTAGGTGTGTCAGAAAGGACAGGGATGGAGGTAAAAGAGTTGGGGGCGTGGTATTGTTGATCAGAGATAGTGACACAACTGCAGAAAAGGTGGACGCCATTGAGGATTTTTCTACGGTGTCTCTGTGTCAGTAACTTTGCTGGGTGCATTGCTATAGGCCGCCCAGTAGTAACAGCGATATCGAGGATCAGATAAGGAAACAGACCATGGAAAGGTGTAATAATAACAAAGATGTCGTGATGAGAGATTATATATTCCATCACTCTAGCGCAAGGGGTTTAGATGTGGCGAAGTTTGTTAGGTGTGTTAAGGAAGGTTTCTTAACACAATTTGTAGATAAGCCGACAAGAGGAGAGCCTGCACTTCATTTGATATTTGGAAGTGAACCTGGTCAGGGTCAGATCTATCTCCTTTACAATAGCATTGGAGAGAGATAGGAACAGACAAGATAGAAAAGCTTTTAACTGCAGTAAGGAGAATCATGAAGCTATCAGACCGGAGACTGAAATCTTAAATTGGAAACAGTTGTTATTAGGGAAAAGTACGGAGGAAATGTGGCAAATGTTCAGGCATCATTGGTGTGGACTTCTGCATAAGTACGTTCCAATGAGAGAGGGATGTTATGGTAGGGTACAGGAACCGTGGTGCACAAAAGCTATAATAAATCTGGTCAAGAAGAAAAGGAAAGCTTACAGAAGGTTGAGAGAGCTAGGTAATGTTAGAGATCTAGAAGATTATAAAGCTAACAGGAAAGAGCTTAAGAAGGAAATTAGGAGAGCCAGAAAGGGCAATGAGATATTCTTTGCGGGCAGTGTTAAGGAAAAACTCAGGGCTTTCTACAAGTATGTAAAGAGTAGGGAGATAAGACGTGAAAGAATAGGACCTATCAAGTGTGACAGTGGAAAAATGCAATGGAACCGGAAGAAACAGCAGAGGTACTTAATGAATACTTTGCTTCAGTATTCACTATGGAAAATAATTTTGGTGATAGTAGTGACGACTTGCAGCAGACTGAAAAGCCCGAATATGTTGATATTAAGAAAGAGGATGAGCTGCAGCGTTTGGAAAGCAACAATTTGGATAAGTCACCGGGACCGGATGCGATGTACCACAGGCTACCGTGGGAGGCGGGGGAGGAGATTGCTGAGCCTATGGCGATAGGGTAGGGTAAGGTTACGAAGTATTGGAGGGTCGCGGATGTTTCTGCTTTATTCTAGAAAGGGTTAGATATAGCTAAGGAAATTATAGACATGTGAGTCTTACCTCAGTGGTTAGTAAGTGGTACTGAGATGCAGGATTTATGAACATTTGGAGAGGTTTAATATGATTGGGAATAGTCAGCATGGTTTTTCCAAGGCCAGGCCGTGCCTTACGAGCCTGATCATTTTTTTGAGGATGTGACTAAACACTTTGATGAAGGAAGAGCATTAGATGTAGTGTATATGGATTTCAGCAAGGCATTTGATAAGGTATCCCTGGAAGGAATATTGAGAAAGTAAGGAAGCATGGGATCCCAGGAGGGAGAAGTGAAGGAATAAGTGAGGTGGATGAGGAAATATGTGGGAAGAGGAGGAAATAAAACGGTTAAGGTCGAGAAAGAAAGAAGGTTGTGAGGAGAGAGGAAGTGGAGAGAGAAGGTGCGTGATAGGGAAGCAGTTGAGGTGGGGAAAGAACAGAAGGAGCCAGTGCCAGGCGAGGGTGGGAGAAGGAAGAGAGGGACTGAGGGAAACGAAAGGAAGAGGAAGAGAGGGACATGGAAGGAGGTAGGTGTGATGTGAGAGAACGGGCAGCTTGGAGGCTGATTGGAGGAGGTGTGGAGAAGGGACGGGGGAGATGGGGTGAAGGAGATGAAGTAGGTAGAAAGGCCGAAGGGACGGGGAATACGGAAAGCATCTGTGGGTGTTTAAGCACATCTGCGTGTCAGGGCGACAGGAGTGTTGCGCGTGGAGAGAAGAAAAAGAGAGGGGCAGATGGGAGATAGAATGGAATAAGATAATGGGGAAGAGGAGACAGTGGGGCAAAGGAGGGTGAGAGGAGGTACAGAAAAGAGACAGGGTTGAGTAGGGAAGATAGGATAGAAAGTGAGAGAGAGGATGGTGGGAGGAAAGAGAGAATGAAAAGGGGTGAGTGTGGGAAGCTTGTCGAAGGAGAACGAGAGGAAGAGACAGAAAATGCCATGGAATAAGGAGGGAGAGAGAGAGAGAGTGCGCCACTGGACCAGGAAAGCGAGGAAACGCTCTGAAGGAACCGTGTTTCGAGGTGAATTGTTCACCTCACTCTAAGGGAGGGGGTTGAATCACAGCCATGAGCAGGGACAGTGGGAACGGCCATTTCTCAAAACAGGAACCAGCTGGGGGTGCATCCGTCCCGGATTGAGGCTCTGTATGTGTGACAAAATCCCTCATTGTTCCCTCCTTCCTCATTCCTGCACTCCGTCTCAACTCACATCGTCCAAATCCTTTCCTTTCTCTGTCCCTTCTTTGTTTCCACATTTCCTCAGACCACACGGAATTCCTCCTCCATGACCACCGCGATCTCCATTCTTCCTGTCCTCCACCCCGCTGTCTTTTTCCACCCTGATCTCACTTTCTTACCTCCGTTCAGTGACCCTCTCTCTTCAATCACTCTCCAACTCGCGGCCTTCATTTCTCCAAGTTTCACCATCACCGCGCTTTATCCCCCATCTCCATCACTCCATCCTCCCTGCTCTCTCCTCATGCTCCTTATCTCGTTCCCTTCTCCCAAGTCTGTCCATTGTCACCCAGCTCTCTATCTCTGCACGACCCCAAATCCTCTGTATATTCTCCCCACACTCATTACTCTTCCCACAACCACTCTCATTTCTCACGACCACCCTCTGCAACACCCTCAATCTCTCTGCTCCCCGCACTTCCTCCCCCTGATCTCGGTTCCTCTATTTATCAGCTCTTCATCCCTCGTTGGTTGGAATCGGTCTGACACATTTGTTAACAGGCTTCCTCTGACAACGGTTGCTTCACCTATCTGAGCTCAGAGACGCAGGGAATCCTCGGAAGTATGGACCGGAGCGAGAGTTACATGAACGTGAAGTTGGGAAACACGGACTCACGGTCTCCTTTCCGAGGTGAGTGGGGCAGAGAGACAGGCGACAGTTCTATTCTGCAGCTTATCCCCGGTGTGTGTGATGGGACGCTGTGGAGGGAGATTCACTCTGTGTCTGACCCCGGGAGTGTGTGATGGGACGGTGTGGAGGGAGATTCACTCTGTGTCTGACCCCGGGAGTGTGTGATGGAACGGTGTGGAGGGAGATTCACTCTGTGTCTGACCCCGGGAGTGTGTGATGGAACGGTGTGGAGGGAGATTCACTCTGTGTCTGACCCCGGGAGTGTGAGATTGGACTGTGTGGAGGCAACTTCAGTCAGTCTCTGACCCTCGCTGTTCTGTTCCCAGCTGAACCTGATGTATCGTACGCGGAAGTTAATTTCAAGACCCTCTCGCCGCCACGGGCCTGGACAGATAGAGGTCAGTTTCATCTTTGTTGGTTTGACCCTGTTTAGCTGTCGTGTCCAATGCTGTCGAGAAATCTCAGGGCAAGCGTACAGTCATTCTAATGATTCCTTCTTTGAGCAGAAGACGGAGGTAACGCGTGGGAGAGACAATGGGTAGGAGGACTTTGTGGGAGGGTGGACGGTGGGGAAGGTACCGTGAGGTGTCAGCGCCAAGGGAGGGGCGGTATAGAGGGAGCGCCGTAGGATGGTATGAAGAGGATGTGCTGTGGGTCGGTGAGGAGAGCTAGCATGGGATGTGCTGTATGGAGGTAGGGGCGATGAGGAGCGAGCGCTGTGGGATGGGTGTGCGCAGATGAGTGAGCGCCGTGTCCGTGTGGTGAGGAGGGACGCAGTGGTAGAAATGTTGAGGAGGAGGCGCTGTATAAATCCATAACTGCTCTCTCTTTTCTTAACCCCACTTTCTTTTCCCTCTTTCCCCTTCTCTCCGCTCCCTCACCTCCTCACACCCTTTCCACTCCCCCATTCTCCCCTCCTCTCTCCCCGCATTCCCCACTCTCTCGCACTGTCCCCTTCTCTTCGCCCTGCCTCATTGCCCTCCTTCTCCCTCCCGTTCCTCCTCTATCACAGTCACGGTCTCTACCACTCTCGGTCTCCCCATCGCGTCCTTTCCCTCTCTCTCCGCTCGCTCTCATCCTTCCTCGTCCGCCCCTCCGGTCTTCCAACCTGGCTCTGTCCCTAAATTTTCACCTGAACTCCCCTCACGCCCTCTCCTCCTGTCTATCCATGGCTCACGCCCTTTCCCCTACGCTGTCTCCCCTCGCACTTCTCTCTGTCACTCAAATTGTCTACTCACTTATCCATCCCTCTCCCTTTTCTCTTCCCCTCACACTCTCTTCTCAATCCTCCTCTCTTTCGCCCCTTCTCACACCTCTCCCTGCCCTCTCACTCTTCCCGACTCTCTTCGCTGTCCCTCCCACTGTCTCCGCCTCTCTCACCCCATTTTCCCTCCGCATTCTTTCTCTTACATCTTCCCGCCCATCGCCCCTGTCGCTACCTCCCCCTCTCTGTCCACCGCTCTCCTCTGCTGCCCCCGAGAGCCTTTCCTACCACTCTCCCTGAACATCTCTCTCGAATTTTCACCCCTTCTCTCTCCCTCACTTGCCTCTCTCTCTTCTGTCACCCCTCTCCTCTCTCTTCCTGACACCCTCCCCCATTCTCTATCGCTCTCACTCTCTTGCTTATCCGCTCTCTCTCTCTCTTTCTTCCAGACGGTCTGAACTCCACCTACTCAGATCTGAACTTTCGGAAAGAGGAACCCCGCATCGATGAGGACGAAGGTCCTCCCATTGCCTCGGGACCCGGTGGGTTGTCAACCACTGAACAAACAGGTCAGAATTCACAGTGATGATGTCAGTCTGGAGGGATCACGTGTCATACTCGCAATTGTCCACGTTTCTAATGCATCTGCCTCGACCACTTCCTTTGTCTCACACAGACTGACCACCATCTGTGTAATAAAACGTTGTCACTCGGCTCACCAATTAATCCCTGTCTGTGATGTATATACATGATCTGGATGAAATTCTAGATGGGTTGGTTAGAAACATAGAAACATAGAAAACGCACATCACAATATAGGCCCTTTGGCCCACAAAACTGACTACACATTTCCCTACCTTAGAACAACCTAGGCTTTACCCATAGCCCTCTATTATTCTAAGTTCCATGCAGCCATTAAGAAGTCTCATAAAAGACCCTCTCGTTTCCACCACCACCACCACCGCCTCGCATTCACCACTCGCTGCGTAAAAAACTTACCCCTGACATCTCCTCTGTATTTACTTCCAAGCACCTTAAAACCATGCCCTCTCTTGCGAGCCAATTCAGCCCTGTAGAAAGCCTCCGACTATCCACACAATCAATGCCTCTCATAATATTATACATCTCTATCAGCTCACCTCTCATCCTCCGTCGCTCCAAGGAGAAAAGACCAAGTTCACTCAGCTTATTCTTTGAAGGCATGCTCCCCAATCCAGGAGATATCCTCGTAAATCTCCTCTGTACCCTTTCTATGGCTTCCACATCCTTCCTGTAGTGAGGCGACCAAAACCAAGCACAGAACTCCAAGTGGGGTCTGACCAGGGTCCTATATAGCTGCAACATTACCTCTGTGCTCCTAAATTCAATCTCACGATTGATGAAGGCCAATACACCATATGCCTTCTTAACCACAGAGTCAACATGTTCGGCTGCTTTGAGCTTCCTATGGACTCGGACCCAAAGATCCCTCTAATCCACCACACTGCCAAGAGTCTTATCATTAATACTATATTCTGCCATGATATTTGATCTACCAAAATGAACCACTTCACACTTATTGGGTTGAACTCCATCTGCCACTTCTCAGTCCTGTTTTGTATCCTATCAATATCCCGCTGCAACATGTGACAACCCTCCACACTATCCACAACATCTCCAAACTATGTGTCATCAGCAAACATACTAAGCCATCCCTCCACTTCTTCATCCAGGTCATTTATAAAAATCACGAAGAATAAGGGTCACAGAACAGATCTCTGAGGTAATCCACTGAGGACCTCCATGTACAATGTGATCCGTCTAAAATCACTCTTTGTCTTCAGTATGCAAGCCAGTTCTGGATCCACTAAGCAATATCCCATTGGATCTCATGCCTCCTTATTTTCTCAATAGGCCTTGCATGGGGTACCTTATCAAAAGCCTTGCTGAAATCCGTATACACTAGATCTACTGTTCTTCCTTCATCAAAGTGTTTAGCCGAATCCTCACAGAAATGTAATCAGGCACGTGAGGCTCGACCTGCCCTTGACAAAGCCATGCAGACTACTCCTAAATATTTTATACCTCTCCAAACGTTCATAGGTCTTGCCTCTCAGGATCTTCTCCATCAACTTACCAACCACTGAGGTAAGACTCACTGGTCTATAATTCCCTGCGCTATCTCTACTCACTTTGTGTAATAATGGAAGAACATTCGCAACCCTCAAATCTTCGGGAACCTCTCCGTCCCTATTGATGATGCAGAGATCATCGCCAGAGGCTCAGCAATCTCCTCCCTCGGCTCCCTCAATAGCCTCCTTTACATTTCGTCCGTTTCAAGCGACTTATCCAACGTGAAGTTCTCCTAAAGCTCCAGCACATCCTTTCTGAATATCTACATCGTCAAGCTTTTCAGTCTGCAGCAAGTATCACTACAGTCACTATGTTACTGAAGTGAACTATTCATTGAGTAGCTCCTATGGATTTATAAAGTATATATTATGGTCTTATGGTTGTATGGTCTCTCCGCAGCGGCGCAAGAACAGGAGTCGAAAGTGAAGATCGGAAATAGACCGTACCGTCTGATCTGCCTACTCTGCCTAGTTACATCCGCCTTCATCGTGATAGTGGCCGGTCTCTCGATTCATGGTGAGTGGAACGGTCTCCGGGTGGAGTCAGACCATAAATAAAGAGAGTGGAATAAATTGTTATTGTAAAACACAACAGTGAAACCACCCCCCCCCCTTACGGTAACACCGATTAAAAAAAGCTCACCATAGGGAAGTGGGATGAGGTCCTGAATTGTGAGTTTCGGGAAATAGGCAGAAGGCTGAAGCACAGGGCCTTAAGGGTGGTGTTCTCTGGATTACTGCCTCTGTTACGTGATAGTGATGGTAAGAACAGGAGGAGATGACCGTTGAGTGTGTGGCTGTGGGGTTGGTGCAGGGGGCAAGGTTTTAGATTTTTGGATCATTGGGATCCCTTTTGAGGAAGGTGGGAACTGTACAGATTAGATGGTTGCACCTGAACTCGAGGGGTTGCAATATCCTTGCTGGTAGGTTTGCTAGCATGGTTCGTGAGGATTTAAACTAATTTGCAAGGGGGATGGGACCCGGAGCGATAGAGCAGTGAAAGAAGTGCATGGAGTAAAGCCAGATCTAACATATAGAGAGACTTTGAGGAAAGTGAAGAAGAATAAAGGGTGTAAAGGTAGTAAGGAAGAAGGGCGAAAGTGCGTCTACTTCAATTCAAGAAGCATCAAGAACAAAGGTGATGAATTGAGAGCTTGGATACATACATGGAATTATGATGTAGTGGTTATTCCGGAGACTTGGCTGGCACCAGGGCAGGAATGGATTCTCAATATTTCTGGAAGGGGAGGAGGAGTGGCATGACTGGTCAGCTGCAGAAAGGGTGGGTAATGTAGCACTGTCCTCTTTTGTGTCAGTATGGGTGGAATTCTGGAACAGGAAGGGCGAAGCTGCTCTATTGGGAGTATTCAATATGCCCCCTCGTAGCAGTAGGGACAGCGAGGAGCAGATTGGGAGGCAGATTTTGGAAAGGTGCAAAATTAAGTGGGTTGTTATCATGGATGACTTTAACTTCTCTAATGTTGATTGGGAATTGATTAGTTTCAACGGTTTAGACGGGGCAGAGTTAGATAAGTGTGTCCAGAACGGATTCCTGTCACAGTGTGTTGAGAGGCCGACTGGGGGAATGCCTAGTAGATCTAGTATTACAAAACGAACTGGGTCAGGTCACAGATCTCACAATAGGGGAACATCTGGGGGACAGTAACCACCGCTCCCTGCTCTTTAGAATTATCATGGAAAAGGCTAGAATCAGAGAGGACAGGAAATATTTCAATTCGGGAAGGGAAAATATGAAGCTAGCAGACAAGAATTTGCGGGTGTGAATTGGGATAATAATTTTCAGGGAAATGAACTATGGACATAGAACCATAGAACCACAGAACATTGCGGCACAGAAACTGGTCTATTGTCCCTTTTTGGCTGTGCCTAAACATTTTTCTGGCCAGTCACACTGACCTGCACCTGGACCATATACCTCCATATCCCTCTCACCCATGTACCTGGCCGGGATATTCTTAAATGTTAAAAGTGAACTTTTCCCCCTTCACCCTTAACCCATGTCCTCTGTTTTTTTTTTCCTTCCCTAGCCTCAGTGGAAAAAGCCCGCTTGCATTCACTCTATCTATACCCATTATAATTTTATATACCTCTATCAAATCTCCCCTCGTTCTTCTACGCTCCAGGGAATAAACTCCTAATCTAAACTATATAACCATAAAACAATTACAGCAAGGAAAAAGGCCAGCTCGGTCATTCTAGTCCGTGCCGAACGCTTACTCTCACCTAGAAACACCGACCTGCACTCATCCCATAACCTTCCATTTCTTTTCTGTCCATATACCTCTGTAATTTTACTTCAAATGACAATATCGAACCTGCCTCTACCACTTCTACTGGAAGCTCGTTACACACAGCTAAGACTCTCTGAGTAAAGAAGTTCCCCCTGGTGTTTCCCCTAAACTTTTACCACTTAAATCTCAACTGATGTCCTCTTGTTTCAATCTCCCCTACTCTCAATGGAAAAAGCCTATCCACGTCAACTCTACCTATCCGCCGCTTAATTTTAAATACTTCTATCAAGGCCCCACTCAACCTTCTACGCTCCAACGAACAAAGGTCTAACTTGGTCAACCATTCTCAGTAAGTTAGGTGCTGAAACCCAGGTAACATTCCAGTAAATTTTCTCTGTACTCTCTCTATTTTGTTGATATCTTTCCTATAATTTGGTGACCAAAACTGTACACAATACTCCTAATAAGGCCTTACAATGCCTTGTACATTTTTAACCATACATCTCAACTCCTATACTCAATGCTCTGATTTATAAAGGACAGCATAACAACAGTTTTCTTTACCACCCTATCCACTTGAGATTCCATCCTCAAGGAACTATGCACCATTATTCCTAGATCACTCTGTTCTACTTCATTCTTCAATGGCCTACCATTTAACATGTTAGTCCTATTTTGATTAGTCCTACCAAAATGTAGCACCTCACACTTATCAACATTAAACTCCATCTGCCGTCGTTCAGCCCACTCTTCTAACTGGGCTAAACCCCTGTGCAAGCATTGAAAACCTACTTCATTATCTACGACGCCACATATCTTAGTATCATCTGCATACTTACTAATCCAATTTACCACCCCATCATCCACATCATTAATGCATATGACAAATAACATTAGACCCCGTACAGATCCCTGAGGCACAGCACTAGTCACCGGCCTCCAACCTGACAAACAGTTATCCACCACTACTCTCTGGCATCTCCCATCTAGCCACTGTTGAATCCATTTTACTACTTCAATATTAATACCTAATGATTGAAACTTCCTTACTAACCTTCCGTGTGGAACCTTGTCAAATCTATTCAACCTTTCTTTGTAACTCAGTTTCTCAAGTCCCGGCAACATCCATGTAAACCTTCACAGCATTCTTACCTTATTAATATCGTTCCTGTAATTCGATGACCAAACCGCCACGCAATACTCCAAATTCGGCCTCACAAATGCCTTATACAACCTCATCATAACGTTCCAATTCTTATACTCAATACTTATATACATGGCCAATGTACCAATAGCTCTCTTTGCTAAGCTACCTACCTGTGATGGCACTTATAGGAAATTTTCAATCTGTATTCCCAGATCCCTCTGTTCTACTGCACTCTTCAGTGCCCTGCCATTTACCTTGCATGTTCTACCTTGGTTTGCCCTTCCAAAGTGCAATACCTCACTCTTGTCTTTATTAAACTCCATCTGCCGCTCTTCAGCCTATTTTACCAGCTGGTACAAATGCCTTTGCAAGCTTTGAAAATCTTCCTCACTGTCCACTACACCTCCAATCTTTTTATCATCAGCACATTTGCTGATCCAATTTACCACATTATCATCCAGCTCATTGATATAGATGACAAATAAAAATGGACCTAGCACTGATCCCTGTGGCACACCACTAGTCACAGGCACACAAGTAGTCACAGGACATATGGTCGATGTTTAGGGATCTCTTGCAGGATGTTAGGGATAAATTTGTCTCGATGAGGAAGATAAAGAATGGTAGGGTGAAGGAACAATGGTTAACAAGTGAGGTGGAAAATATAGCAGGTGGAAGAAGGCAGCATACATGCTGTTTAGGAAGCAAGGAACAGATGGATCTATTGAGGAATATAAGATAGCAAGAAAGGAGCTTAAGAGGGGTCTCAGGAGAGCCAGAAGCGGCCATGAGAAGGCCTTGGCGAGTAGGGTAAGGCATTCCTCCGTTCTGTGAAGTATAAAAGGAAGACAGGAGTGAAGGAAGGACCGATTAGAGATAAAGGTGGGATAAAGTTGTGCCTGGAGACTGCGGAAGGGAGCGAGGTCTTCAATGAATACTTATCATTGGTATTCACCAATGAGAGAGAACTTGATGACGGTGAGGACAATATGATGGACGCTGATGTTCTGGAGCATGAGAGATGAGGAGATGAAGTGTTGGAGTTGTTAAAATTCACTAGAACGCGTAAGTCCAAGGGTCCTGATGGAATATTCCCCAGGCTATTCCACGAGGTGAGGGTAAAGATTGCTGAGCCTCTGGTTAGGATCGTTATGTCCTCGTTGTCCACCGAAAAGTTACCGCAGAATTGGGGGGAGGCGAAAGTTGTCCGCTTGTTCATAAAAGGTAGTAGGGATTGTCCGGGTAAATATAGACCAGTGAGCCTTACTTCGGTGGCGGGAGAGCTGTTGGAAAATATTCTTTGACATATGATCGATGGGCATTTAGAGAATAATGGTCTGATCAGGGACCGTCAGCATGGCTTTATGAAAGACAGATCTTGTCTAACAAGCCTGATAGATTTATTTGAGGAGTTGACCGGGCTTATAGATGAGGGTAGTGAAGTGGATATGATATACATGGATTTTAGTAAAGCATTTGACAAGTTACCACACGGTAGGCTTATTCAGAATGACAGAAGGCATGGAATCCAGGGAGGTTTGGCCAGGTGGATTCCGAATTGGCTTGCCTGCTGAAGGCAGAGGGTTATGGCGGAGGGAGTACATGCAGATTGGAGGGTTGTGACCAGCGGTGTCCCACAAGGATCTGTTCTGGGACCTCGACTTCTCGTGAATTTTATTATCGACCTGGAAGTGTGAGTAGAACGGTGGGTTGGCAAGTTTGCAGACGACACAAAGGTTGTTGATGTTGTAGATAACTGTAGAGGATTGTGGAAAATTGCAGAGAGACATTGATTGGATGCAGAAGTTGGCTGAGAAGTAGCAGTTGGTGTTCAAACCGGGGAAGTGTGAGATGATACACTTTGTAAGGACAATCTCCAAGGCAATGTAAAAAGTAAATGGCAGGACACATGGTAGTGTGGAGGAGCAGAGGGATCTGGGTGTACATATACACAGATCCCAAAAAGTTGCCTCAAAGGTAGATAGGGGACTTAAGAAAGCTTATGGGGTGTTAGCTTTCAGAAGTCGAGGGATAGAGTTTAAAAGTTCTGAGAACATAGAACAGTACAGCACATTACAGGCCCTTTGGCCCACAGTGTTGTGCCGACCCTCAAACCCTGCCTCCCATATAACCCCTCACCTTAAATTCCTCCATATTCCTGTCTGGTAGTCTTTTGAACTTCTCTCGTGTATCTGTCTCAACCACTCAGTGAGTGAAAAACCTTCCTCTAATATCCCTCCTGAAATTCTCTCCCCTTACCTTAAAGTCATGTCCTCTTGAACTGAGCAGTGGTGCCCTGGGGAAGAGGAGCTGACAGCCCATTCTGTCTATTCCTCTTAATATCTTGTACACCTCTATCATGTCTCCTCTCATTCTCCTTCTCTTCAAAGAGTAATGCCCGAGCTCCCTTAATCTCTGATCATAATCCATACTCTCTAAACCAGGCAGAATCCTGGTAAATCTCCTCTGTACCCTTTCCAGTGCTTCCACATCCTTCCTGGCGTGAGGAGACGGGAACTGGACACGGTACTCCAAGTGTGGCCTAAGCAGTATTTTATATCCCTACTACCTTATCCCTAGCCCTACTACATTTTTTTTTTAAAAAGGGAACAACATTAGCCTCCCTCCAATCCTCTGGTACCATTCCCATGGACAACGAGGACATAAAGATCCTAGCCACAGGCTCGGCAATCTCTTCCCTCGCCTCGTGGAGCAGCCTGAGGAATATTCCGTCAGTCCCCGGGGACTTCTCCGTCCTAATACATTTTAACAACTCCAACACCTCTTCTCCCTTAATAATAACATGCTCTAGAACATCAACCTCACTCATATTGTCCTCTCCATCATCGGTCCTATCTTCACTCTATCGCTCTTTTTTTGTTCACATAATTGAAGAATGCCTTGGTGTTTTCCTTTACCCTACTCGCCAAGGCCTTCTCATGCCCCCTTCTTGCCCTTCTCAGCCCCTTCTTAAGCTCCTTTCTTGCTACCCTATATTCCTCAATGGACACATCTGAACCTTGCTTCCTAAACCTCATGTATGCTGCCTTCTTCCACCTGTCTAGATTTTTCACTTCAATTGTCACCCATGGTTCCTTCACCCTACCATTCTTTATCTTCCTCACCGGGAGAAATTTATCCCTAACATCCTGCAAGAGATCCATAAACATCGACCACATGTCCACAGTACATTTCCGTGCAAAAACATCATCACAGTTCACACTGGAAAGATCTAGCCTTAAAGCCTCATAGTTTGTTCTTCACTAATTAAAAATGTTTCTGTCCTCTCTGATTCTATACTTTTCCATGATAATGCTAAAGGCCAGTGAGCGGTGATCAGTGTCCCCCAGATGCTCCCCCACTGACAGATCTGTGACCTGACCCGGTACGTTACCTAATACTAAATCTAGTATGTCATTCCCCCTAGTTGGCCTGTCAACATACTGTGACAAGAATTCATCCAGGGCACACTTAACAAACTCTGCCCCATCCAAGCCCTTGGAACTAATCAGGTGCCAATCAATATTAGGGAAGTTAAAGTCACCCATGGTAACAACATTGTTATGTTTGCACCTTTCCAAAACCTTCCTCCCAATCTGCTCCTCGGTATCTCTGTTGCTACCAGGTGCCTATAAAATACCTCCAGTAGAGTAACTGGTCCCTTCCTGTTCCTGACTTTTACCCAAACTGACTCAAAAGAGGATCCTGCTACATTACCCACCCTTTCTGCAGCTGTAATAGTATCCCAGACCAGTAATGCCACCCCTCCTCCCCTTTGACCCCCCTCTATCTATTTTGAAGTACTGAGTTCCAGGAATATTGAGTATCCATTTCTGCCCTGGTGCCAGCCAATTCTCTGTCTTGGTCACTACATCATATTTCCATGTATGTCTCCAAGCTCTCAGTTCATCTCCTTTCTTCCTGATGATTCCTGCATTGAAGTACACGCACTTTAGCCCTTCTACCTTACAATCTTTAGACCCTTTATTCTGCCTCTCTTTCCTCAATGCCTGTCTATATGTTAGATCTGGCTTTACTCCATGCACTTCTTTCGCTGCTCTGTTGCTCCGGGTTCCATCCCCCTTGCAAATTGGTTTAAACCCTCCCGAACCATGGTAGCAAACCTACCTGCAAGGATATTGTTCCCCGCCGAGTTCAGGTTCAACCCAGACAATCCGTAAACGTTCTACCTTCCCCAGAATAGATCCCAATGATTCAAAAATCTAAAATACTACTCCCTGCACCAACCCATCATCGACGCATTCAACTGCTATCTCCTCCAATTCTTACCATCACTATCACGTAGCACTGGCAGCAATCCTGAGAACGCCACCCTTGAGGTCCTGTTCTTCAGCCTTCTGCCTAGTTTCCGAAACTCACACTTCAGGACCTCATCACTCTTCCTGCCTATGTCGTTGTTACCAACATGTATCACGACTTCTGGTTGCCTTCTCCCTCGTACCAGAATGCCATCCACCCGGTAAGAGACATCCCGGACCCTGGAACCCGGGTGGCAACAAACCTTGCGGATGTCCTTCTCACGTCCACAAAATCTCCTGTCTGCTCCCCTGACTATAGAGTCTCCAATGACGACAGCTCTCCTCTTCTCCGTCCCATCCTTCTGCATCACAGGGTCAGACTCAGTGCCAGAGGCCCTGCCATCGTGGCTCACACCTGGTCAGTCATCCTCGCCAACAGCATCCAGGACGGAAAACTTGTTATTCAGAGGAATGGCTACAGGGGTGCTCTGCACTACCTGTCTACTCTCCTTCACTTTCCCCCCTCGGACTGTCACCCAACGACCTGCTTCCTGCAGCCTAGGTGTGACTACCTCCTTGTAGCTCTCATCTATGACTGCCTAATTTTCCCTTATGAGTCGAAGGTCATCCAGCTGCTGCTCCAGATTCCTCACACGGTCTTCCATATCGGCCAGCAGCAAGCATCTCTGGTAGATGTGACTCTGCAGGAGAGGGGAGATCCCCCAAGACTGCCACATCTCATAGGAGAGGTACATCACCGTCTCAGGAGGCATTGCTAAGATTAACTGGGAACAAGCTCGTCCACCGCCTCTTCTCGCCAAAGTCTCTCAGGTCAAGCCTCAAATCTTCACTCCTTCACTGGCCCACTCACTCACTGGCCACTTTCCACAGGAAAGTGAGGTAATGGTGTAGCTCTATGAAACTCAAGTTAGGCCACACTTGGAGTACTGTGCCCAGTTCTGGTCGTCTCACTATAGGAAGTATGTGGAAGCATTGGAAAGTGTACAGAGGAGATTTACCAGGATGCTGCCTGGTTTAGAGAGTCTGAATTATGATCAGAGATTAAGATAGATAGATAGATAGATAGATAGATAGATAGATAGATAGATAGATAGATAGATAGATAGATAGATAGATAGATAGATAGATAGATAGATAGATAGATAGATAGATAGATAGATAGATACTTTATTCATCCCCATGGGGAAATTCAACTTTTTTTCCAATGTCCCATACACTTGTTGTAGCAAAACTAATTACATACAATACTTAACTCAGTAAAAAATATGATATGCATCTAAATCACTATCTCAAAAAGCATTAATAATAGCTTTTAAAAAGTTCTTAAGTCCTGGCGGTAGAATTGTAAAGCCTAATGGCATTGGGGAGTATTGACCTCTTCATCCTGTCTGAGGAGCATTGCATCGATAGTAACCTGTCGCTGAAACTGCTTCTCTGTCTCTGGATGGTGCTATGTAGAGGATGTTCAGAGTTATCCATAATTGACCGTAGCCTACTCAGCGCCCTTCGCTCAGCTACCGATGTTAAACTCTCCAGTACTTTGCCCACGACAGAGCCCGCCTTCCTTACCAGCTTATGAAGACGTGAGGCGTCCCTCTTCTTAATGCTTCCTCCCCAACACGCCACCACAAAGAAGAGGGCGCTCTCCACAACTGACCTATAGAACATCTTCAGCATCTCACTACAGACATTGAATGACGCCAACCTTCTTAGGAAGTACTTTATTCTTTGGAGAGAAGGAGGATAGAGGAGACATGATAGGGGTATACAAGATATTAAGAGGAATAGACAGAGTGGACGGCTAGCGCCTCTTTGCCTCATAATACAGGACCTGGCTTTAACGTAAGGGGTAGGAAGTTGAAGGGGGATTATAGAGGAAGATTTTTAAAAAAAAAATATTCAGAGAGTGGTTCATGCGTGCAATGCACTGCCTCAGTCAGTAGTGGAGGCAAATTCATCAGTGAAATTTAAGAGGCTGCTGGACAGGTATGTGGGGCAGGGTTTACGGGTCAGCTTAACATTGTGGGCCGAAATGCCTATACTGTGCTGTACAATTCTATGCTCTATCATCTGTAACACGGGCACACCCCTAACACACCTAATACACACGCCTAACACACACCATGACAAAAACACGGCCTTGACTGTAACACAATCAGGATTCAGGCTAACTGCGACACGCCATTCAGCATAACATCAACAAACCTCTTACCGTATTACGATCACGACATTCAACGAGACACAGATACACTCCTATCCGCGACACAGACACGACCATCGCCGTGACACGCACATGGCTGTCACACTGACCGCATGGTACCCTTCAGTAACATCGACATGTCCCTGACCGTGTCACTGATAAATTGCTCAAACGACACCGAAACACACCTCACAGTGACACCTCACCCTGACACAGGCAAACCCCTTAACGTGATACCGACAGCTAAATTCACAATAACACCGACACGCTCTTCACCGTGACCCTGAGGTAACGTACACCGTGACACCTTCACGCTCCTCAATGTGATCCGCTCCGCACCGCATCGTGAAAACGAGTCAGAAGTCACTTTAACACGCCTTAGTGAGACAGTATCGCTCCTCAACATAAAAACCGATGCACCGCTCGCTAAGGCAATTACCCACACCTCACCCTGACACAAGCAAACCCCTTAACGTGATACCCACACACAAATTCACAATGACACCGCCATACTACTCTCTGTGACACCGACACACACCTCAGCGTGACCGTCTCACATGCAGCGTGGCCATGACATGTCTCTCACCGTGACACTGACATACCCCGCTCTGTGAGACCAGCGCACCCCACACCATGACACAGATACTGTACCTACGGTGACACCACAAGGCCCCTCACACTGACAATTTCCTCGACTTCACATCGAGATACACTTCATTGTGATCCGGCTCACCCCTCGCCGGGACACAGAAACTCCTCACAGTTTCCTCACACGTCCCTCACAGCAAATCGGACATGTCCAGCATGATACTGACGCAAACCCCCATTGTAACATCAACATCTTCACCGGGATATTGATATACACCATAGTGTGACACAGGCACGTCCCTCACAGCAAATCGGATATGTCCAGCATGATACTGACGCAAACCCCCATTGTAACATCAACAACATCTTCACCGGGACATTGATATACACCATAGTGTGACACAGACACGTTCCTCGAGTTGGCGTTGACGACTCTCACTGTGCCACCAGCACCTCCTTCACTGTCACACCCTTCACCGTGACACTGACACAACAAAATAATAATATTGCATAGTTCCCTGAAGGTGGAATCTCATGTGGATAGGGTGGTGAAGAACGCTTTTGGTATACTGGCCTTTATAAATCAGAGCATTGAATATAGGAGTTGGAATGTAATGTTAAAATTGTACAAGGCATTGGTGAGGCCAAATTTGGAGTATCGTGTACATTTCTGGTCACCGAATTATAGGAAAGATAATAACAAAACAGAAAGAGTACAGAGGAGATTTACCAGAATGTTACCTGGGTTTAAGCACCTAAGTTACAGGGAAAGGCTAAACAAGTTAGGTCATTATCCTTTGGAGCGTAGAAGGTTGAGGGGAGACTTGATAGAGGTATTTAAATTTATGAGAGGGATAGATAGAGTTGACGTGAATAACCCTTTTTTCCATTGAGAGTAGGGTAGATTCAAACAAAAGGACATGAGTTGAGAGTTAAGGGGCAAAAGTTTAGGGTCAACACGAGGGAGAACTTCTTTACTCAGAGAGTGGTAGCTGTGTGGAGCGAGCTTCCAGTAGAAGTGGTAGTGGCAGGTTCGGTATTGTCATTTAAAGTAAAATTTAATGTATATGGACAGGAAAGGAGTGGAGGGTTATGGGCTGAGTGTGAGTCAGTGGGACTAGGCGAGGGTAAGCGTTCGGCACAGACCAGAAGGGCCGAGATAGCCTGTTTCCATGCTGTAATTGTTATATTGTCACATGGTTATGATCTCCGTGACCCGTTCGGTAGCGTGACGCTGACTCACGTGTCACTGTAAACGCTAAACATCCTTCACCATCTCTCTCAGTATCACAGATTCGTCAGTCTAAGGAAACCTGCCATCGAAACTACAATGAGTTAAAATCAACCCTTCAATCCAAGCTTTCTGCGCTCAACTCTAATCTGTCCGATCTCCGTCACCAGATCTGTGAATTGTTGACCAGAAGCAGAGGTGAGGCATCATCGCCCTCTTTCACCCGCTCCTCATCACAGGGCAGGCATGGAGAGAGAAAGCGTCACTCTGTGCTTGACACCGGGAGTGTGTGAAGAGATGGTATGGAGCGTGATTCACTCTGTGTTTGACCCGGTGAGTGTGTGATGGGGCTGCGTAGAGGAAATTTCACTCTTTCACTGAAATCCAGGAGAGTGTGATGGGACGTTGTGGAGGTGGATTCACTCTGTGTCTGACCACTGGATTGTGAGACGTAAAATTACAGGTTCACTGTATTCCCACTCCTGGAATGTCTGATGGGACAGTATGGATCCAACTTCACTCTGTGACTGACAGCGGGATTGTGTGATGGGACAGTGCCCAGAGAGATTCACCGCAAGTCTGACGCTGAAGTGCGTTATTGAACCGTGGAGAGAGCGTTTCACTCTGAATCCGGAAGTATGTGATTGGATCGTGGAGAGAGCTTAAGTCTGTGTCTGACTCCCGGAGTGTGTGATAGGATCGTGGACAGACAGCTTCAGTATGCGTCTGAATCGGGGAGTGTGTGATGGGACGTTGCAGAGGGAGCTTCGCTCTGTGTCTGACTCCCGGAGTTTGTAATGGGATCGTAGAGAGAGAGCGTTTGTGTTTGATTCCAGGACTGTGTAATGGGACTGCGCAGAGAGACGTTCATTCTATGTGACACCGGATTCTGTGATTGGATATTGTGGAGGGAGTCTGACCCCGTGAGTGTGCCATGGGAGGGTGTGGGCGGAGCTTCGTTTTGTGTGAGAACACAAGTGGGTGTGATGGAACGGTTCAGTGAGAGCCTCACTCTGTGACCCGCCAGGAAATTTGCGATGGGACGTAAGGATAGAGATTCACACTGTGTTAGACTCGGGGGTGTGAGATGACACTCTGTGTCTGAAATTTGCTATGTGGTGCGTTGAGAAGCAGACGATGGAGAATCACTCTCACTCCGATATTCGTCGTGTGCGCTGACGGAGTTTCTTTCTGTGTCTGACCGCTGGAGAGTGTGATGGGGCCGTGGAGAGAGAGATTCACACTGCGTCTGATCAAGTTGTGTGTGATTGGACTTTGTAGAGGATATATATTCTGTTCCCTGATCCAGGAGTGTGTGAGGGGCGGTGTTGAGTGAGATTTACTCAGTGTTTGACCCCGGGAGTGTGTGATGAGACGATGTGGAAGGAGTAACACTCAGAATTCAATGTAGGCGGAAGCTTCACTCCACGTTTGAACCCCGGAGTTTATAACAGGCAGTGTGCACGGAGCTTCACTCCACGTCTGACCCCGGGCGTTTATAAAAGGCAGTGTGCACGGAGCTTCACTCCACGTCTGACCCCGGGCGTTTATAAAAGGCAGTGTGCACGGAGCTTCACTCCACGTCTGACCCCGGGCGTTTATAAAAGGCAGTGTGCACGGAGCTTCACTCCACGTCCGACCCCGGGCGTTTATAAAAGGCAGTGTGCACGGAGCTTCACTCCACGTCTGACCCCGGGCGTTTATAAAAGGCAGTGTGCATGGAGCTTCACTCCACGTCTGACCCCGGGCGTTTATAAAAGGCAGTGTGCACGGAGCTTAACTCCACGTCCGACCCCGGGCGTTTATAAAAGGCAGTGTGCACGGAGCTTCACTCCACGTCTGACGCCTGGAGTGTGTGATGGGTCCGTGGAGAGAGAGATTCAATCTGCGTCTGACCGTGTTAGTGTGTGATCGGACGGTGTAGGGATCTTAAATCTGTGTCTCACCCCGTGTATGTATGATGGGACTCTGTGTTTGACACAGTGCGTATGTGATGAGAAGCTATGGAGGGAAGGGTGGTGGGTGAGATATTTTGGGGGTGGGGTCATGCGTGTGTCTCACACAGGGAACGCTGACGCATGCCTGGAGAGGAGGCATGACAGAGGTATACAAGATATTTAGTGGAATAGATAGAGTGGGTAGCCAACGCCTCTTCCCCAGGGCACCACTGCTCAACACAAGAGGACATGGCTTTAAGGTAAGGGGAGGGAAATTGAAGGGGGATATTAGATGAAGGTTTTTCACTCAGAGAGCAGTAGTTGCGTGGAATGAACACTGATTCTGTGGTGGAGGCAAATATACTCATGAAATTTAAGAGACTACTAGACAGGTACATGGAGGAAATTATAGTGTTTGGGCGTTATATGGGAGGCAGGGTTTAAGTGTCGGCACAACATTGTGGGCCACGGGGCATGTACTGTGCTGTATTATTTTATGTTCTATTCAATCTGTGTCTTGACCCCAGGAGTGTGTGATGGATGCTGTGGAGGGAACTTCAATGTGTCTGATCCTTGTTAATTTACGATGGGACGCTGTGGAGGGATATTCACTCTGTGTCTGACCTCAGGTGTGCGTGATGGGACCGCGTGGAGGCAGTTTCATTCTGTGTGTCACCCCGGGTGTGTGTGATGGGGAAGTGTGAAGGGAGATTCACTCTTTGTGTCACTGTTCCTTGTCCCTGATTTTCAGACCAAACGTGTTCCGGGGACTGGGTCTCAAATAAACACCAGTGTTATTACGTATCCACGTTTGAAACATCTTTCCCCGGAGCGAAGCAAGAATGTTCAAACCGTGATTCAAGGCTGCTGGAAATCAATTCAGGTGATGAAGCGGTATGTGTCACAGCACGAGAAGATCCCACAGTAACATAGGAATCATCACACACACCCCGGGGTCAGACAGAGAGTGAATCTCCCTCCCCACCGTCCCATCACACATTCCCGGGGTGAGACACAGAGTGAATCTCCCTCCACACCGTCCCATCACACACTCCCGGGGTGAGACACAGAGTGAATCTCCCTCCACACCGTCCCATCACACACTCCCGGGGTCAGACACAGAGTGAATCTCCCACCACGTCACCCCATCACACACTCCCGGGGTCAGACTCAGAGTGAATTTCCCTCCACACCGTCCCATCACACACACCCGGGTTGAGACACAGAGTGAATCTCCCACCACGTCACCCCATCACACACTCCCGGGGTCAGACACAGAGTGCATCTCCCTGCACACCGTCCCATCACAGATTCCTGTTATAATCAATAGAGAGAAGGCACGTAGATAGTTGTCAATTCTTG
This sequence comes from Hemitrygon akajei, assembly GCF_048418815.1. Taxonomy (NCBI): domain Eukaryota; kingdom Metazoa; phylum Chordata; class Chondrichthyes; order Myliobatiformes; family Dasyatidae; genus Hemitrygon; species Hemitrygon akajei. The sequence continues at coordinate 8,208,777 of NW_027331921.1, read as the reverse complement.
GCATTAATCAAGTAAATTTAACTTCCCAGCGCTTTGTATCCCACAATCTTCGGGACAACAACCTTGTTTACTGGACTGAAAAATGCGAAAACGGGTGAGATTATCACTAATCTGTGGGGTGAAGATTGGTTATTGGCATAGTCCTGACGAGGGAAAATGGTATTCCTTTACAGACTGAAGTCGTTTTGACGTGAAAGGGAGGGGCATTGTGATTTGTTTGTAGACTGTACGTGGGTAGGGAGTAGGGTGTTTCAATGGGAACATTTTGGGGCCGACACGTGTCTGTCGGGGAAGGACAGGGCAGTGGGAATATTTCGGAAACTGCCTGGGGGCAGTGGGGAGAGATCACTGACAGAGATTATTTTGGTTCTGACGCATGTGGGTGATGAGAGCGCGGTACAGTGGGATCATTTTGGAGATAGTCGCCGGGCTATGAGGAGAGGGAGCAACAGTGGAATTAGTTTGGTGAATGACATGGATCTGAGGGTGAGAGTAGGACAACTGGATTGATTTGGAGACCATACACAGTGAGTGAACGTGATTAGATTGTGAATTGACGCAAGGATGTGAGAGAGAGGGTGCCAGTGGTATAAGTCTGGAGGCGGACCAGAGGCGATGGGGAGAGCGCGGTGTAGTGGGATATGTCAGGAGACAGACACGAAGCTCTGGGTAGAGGAAGGGACAACGAGATGAACCTGGAACCACACAGGGCTGAGGGAGGAATGTGGAACAGTGGGATTCATTTCGGGTCTCCATAGGTCTGTGGGGAGACTGGGACAGTGGGGTTTGTTCGGGGACTGAAACAGATCAGAGGGCGGAGGGTGGGCCTGTTCGATTCGTATGGGGACTGAAAGGGGACTGTGGTGGGGAAGCGGTTCGGTGGGATTAGTTTGGGGTATACGGAGCTGTGAGGAAATATTGGGTCTGTACGATTAGTTTGGGGACTGACACAGGATTGTGGGGAGACATTGGGACCGTGGTATTTTTTCTGGGTTCCGGCACGGGGCTGTGGGGAGAGAGTGGTTGAGTGGAATGAGTTTGGGGACTGAAAGGGGACTGTGGCGGGGAAGCGGTTTGGTGGGATTAGTTTGGGGGATACGGGGCTGTGAGGAAATATTGGGTCAGTACTATTAGTTAGGGAACTGACACAGGATTATGGGGAGACATTGCGACCGTAGTGTCTGCCTGGGTACTGACACGGGGCCGTGGGGGGAGAGTGGTTCAATAGGATGAACTTGGGGACTCATACAGGCAGTTAGGAGAGATCGAATGCATGGGATTATCTTGGGGACGGACTCCGCTCGCTCCTCTACTGAAGCTGTTTTTTCTCTGTTGAAATTGTTTAACCCTCCTGGATAGGACGGTGGGCTGGAGTCTCCTGTACAAGGGGTCCTCTGAATCGCCCGTCTGCAGTCAGTGCGGAAGCAGTAACCCTTGTGATGGTGATCGGCGTTTCATCTGCGAGAGGTCGGCACCTTTGTTCCCGGATATTCCTGAAAAGATCCAGGGTCTCTGTCAACAGCCAGTGGAGTCGACATGAATCAAGTGACTACCCCCAATTTTACTTCCTTCTCTCCCCTACACTCTCACTCCTAAATCCTGTCAAATTCCCTCCTCACCCTCTCTGCCCCTCCCTCCTACTCCATCTGCTTCTCTTGTCGCCATCATATTCTCCCCACCAGACACCGACAAACCCCTCTCGCCGTCGATCCTCTTCGTTCTGGCCATTCCCCCCCGTCCCGCTCTTCCTAGTTCCCTCTACCTTTCACTCTACCCCTCACCTCCCCTTATTACCTCGAACTTTCTCCGCCCGCTCTTTCTCTGCTCCCACTGCCACCTCTCACCTCTTCCCTCTCTCAGGCACTCTGTACCTCCCCTCCCCGTTCTCTCTAAACCCTCCGTTTCCCCGATCTCTCTCTCACTTTCTCCTTTCCACTCTCCCTCACATCAATCCTAGCGGTCTGGTTCTCGACAACCCAACCCTGGGTGAAAGTCTGTGCGCATTCCTTCTGTCTGTGCCCCTCTCGGGTTTATGCAGCTCTGTAATGGTATAACTACGCTCCAGGGAATAAAGTCCCAACCTTTCCTCTTACCCATCCTAACTCAGTCCTCCGAGTTCCGGCAATATCCCCGTAGAACTCCCTGTACAATATATCCAGTTCACTGACATTTTTCCTAAAGCAGGGCGGCCTCACCGACGTCTTCTACCAAGGCAACTTGACCTCCCGACTCCTGTACTTGGTGTGACTGGTGAAGACCAGCGCGCCAAGTGTCCTGTCCACCCCATCGGATGTTTTCCACCGGAATCTCTATTTCAATTATTATCTGAAGCTTATAACCCCTGGAAATTGTTCTTTTGAAGCATCAGTACGGCGCAAAGATGTACAATTAATGTAAATTGCAAATATTAATAAACACCTTAGAAATGTCGAGTTAGTGCTGACGCGTTGAAAGATGTGATGGGGCAGGGGAAGAAGCTGTTACTGAATCGCTGTGTGTGGGTTTTCCGTCTCCCGGAGCTGTCAAATACTCCTCCTATAATACCACGTCCAATCCCGTTATCATTCCCGTGAACCTTATCTAACGTCTCACATCCCCTGTGAGATTAGCGATCGAGACCTGCTCACAAAACTCCAAATTTGACCTCACCAGTGACGTATTAAACCTGAGAATGACGTCAATGCTTCTCCGTCCCAGTCCTCTCGAATTGAATGCTGTCATCGCATTTGCAGTTCAACTAAACAATATCTGAATCGTAAGTGTGTGAAGGGATGGGGAACAGGGAATTCACTCTGTGTCTGGACCAGAAAGAAGGTGATGGGACAGTGTCGAGTAAGAATCACGTGTTTGACCGCCGGGGTCTGCCATGGGACGGTGTGGAGGGAGCTTAACTCTGGGTCTGACCACCAGAGTGTATGATGGGTCGGTGTGGAGGGAGATTCACTCTGTGTCTGACCCCGGGAGTGTGTGATGGGACGGTGTGGAGGGAGATTCACTCTGTGTCTGACCCCGGGAGTGTGTGATGGGTCGGTGTGATTCACTCTGTGTCTGACCCCTGGAGTGTGTGATGGGACGGTGCGGAGGGAGATTCAGTCAGTGTCTGACCCCGGGAGTGTGTGATGGGACGGTGCGGAGGGAGCTTCATTCAATGCTGACTCCGGAAATACGTTATACGACTGTGAGTGGCAGCTTTACTCCTTTTCCGAAACGTTGGGACAGCGCGGAGGGAGCTTCAGTCCTTGTCTGATTCCGAACTAGTGTGATGTATTGTTGGTGAGGGAGCTTCACTCAGTCTCTGCCTCCGGGTGTGAGTGATGGGATGGTAAGGAGGCGTCTCGCTCAGGGTCTGACTGACGGTGTCAGAGACTCATATATATTTCCCCTTGGGACAGCCTCCAATCAGAGTTCGGGAGCAGGCAATGTGTGCAATATAAACCAGTGCCTCGCGTTTGTTTGAACAACAACCAATCCGCAAGGCAGGTTCCTCAGCAAGAGAAAATAAAGATAGAAACATAGGAACATAGAAAACCTACAGCACAATGCAGGCCCTTCGGCCCACAAGGCCCTACCTTTAAAAACATTACTAAGCTTAACTATAGTCCTGTATTTACTAAGCTCCATGTACCTATCAAAATGTCTCTTAAAAGACCCTATCGTATTCGCCTCCACCAGCGTTGCTGGCAACCCATTCAATGCACATACCACTCTCTCAGTAAAATACACCACTGCCATCTCCTCTGTACCGACTCCCCAGCACTCTGAACCCGTGTACTCTTGTGGCAACCATTTCAGCGCCGGGAAAAAGCCTCTGACCATCCACACGATCAATGCCTCTCATCATCTTGTCGTTATATGATGACTCTCTATCAGGTCCTATTGGGAGCAAAATAGACCGAATGTTCAGTTCACAGGAAACTGGGTGACGGTGCGGAGATTCACAGGGGTTAAACATCCAGGCCCAGTACATCGTCCCCCTGTGGCCATGGGGCTGAATAACAGGTCCACCAGTTTGTCTACCTCTGGGCGGGATAGACGGGTTAAAATGATCAAGTCGAGATATGTCTCGGAGGTCAGGACGACACATGAACATCCATGTATACAGCCGAACGAGACAGCGTTTCTCCAGAAACAAGGTGCAAAGCACAATATCGGCATTCAAACGCGGAACAATGCACAAATATTATGGATAAAATAGAAAAATACTAACGCAGCTTCAGGCCCTGTGTCAACTGAATACCTCTGATATCTGCAGTCGACCACAACATTGCCTGTATTCTGCCGAGCAAACACTGGGGGGCAGCACAGACTCCTTCCTGGACGCCACGCCAAACCGGCCTGCCGTGCGCAGCTCCTTCACTTCCTCTGCCAGCGACCGGCTCTCACAGTTTACACATCAACTTGAGTTGAATTGATATCTCAGCGGGAATTTTTGCCATAAAAGATGGGTGAGGTGGACATTAAACTAGAGATACAGGGCGATGAAAACCGTAATGACATCACAGATAGAAGAAAGCTTGTTGAACAGATGTCGTTAAGGCCTCAGACGAAGTCAGGAAGCAAAAAGTTGAGCCTGTTGGAACTCACGTTCTGAGCTGCCTACGTTTCAATGCAGAAAGTATTGTGGGAAAGGCAGATGAGCTCAGGGCGGGGGGTCAAAGTCTGGAAGTATGAGATTGTAGCCAGTAGTGAGACTTGGTTGCAGGAGAGACAGGACCGTTAGCTTAATATTCCGGTTTTCGGCTGTTTTAGTCGCGCTAATGAGCAAATAAGTCAAAGGTGAGGGGCAGCTTTACAGTCAGGGAAAATGTCACGGCGGTGCTTAGTCAGGACAGACTGGGGAACCCGTCCCGATGAGGTTTTTTGGGAAGAACTGAGGAATAAGAAAGGTATGAACTCGATCATGGGGCGATATTTTCAATTACCCGAGGATTCAGAGGAACAAATCTGTAGAGAAACATTAGGTTGTGAAATTGGGTAATTTTAACAGGTATTAACTGTGAGCCCCATTCCGTGAAAGGGCCAGTGGGGTAGTTTCTCAAATGTTTTCAAGAAATTTTCCTTAATCAGTAGGTAGATAATTCCAACCAGAGTGCACAATACTGGATATCCTCCTGCGGAATGGAACAAGGCAGGGGACCAAAGTTTGTGCAGGTGACCATTTTGCATCTCGTGATGATATTGCGATTAGATTCAGGGTGATTATGGAAAAGGGTATTTATGACATCGGGTATAGTTCTAAATTGAATGAAGGCTAACGTTTTTGGCGGCAGGAATGATCTGGCAAGTGTGGATTCGGCCAGGCTGTTTTCTGGCAAAGATGTAGCTTGTAAGTTGGAGCCCAAGCGCTGTTTCATAAGAATACTGGGAGGTGTCGGATCACAACCAACAGTGCTGGAAATGGATCTCCTACGGTTGAGCACTGAGTGCTCAGCACGAACTCTTGAATTACACACTTTCCAGGAAGGAATGCGACAGACAATAATTGGCAGTCCGAGTTTTAAAGTGAAAGTGACAGCTACGCACACTCCAAATGAGGACACACCAGAGCTTTAAAATTAAATCCTTGCCTGGGAAATGAATGCGAACCTTTTATTTGCCTTCCTCACCACCGAGTCCTTGAACAATCCAGCCTGTTGGTGGCAAAGGTTTTCAGTGCCCTACCAGGTACACATTCGGAACCCGGTGACCTGCGAGGGTTCACCCACCTGAGGGATGATTCTTACATCGGCCTTCGAGACAGGGGTCACAGAAGATAAGGGGGCGAGCAGAGCCGAACCTGGTGCCCCTCTCGATCGTCTTTTTCAACAGCAAGGTGACTTCTCAACTCGAATACTTACTCAACTACAACCATCGTCTCCGTCAGCTCATCCCTCTCTGACATCCGAACAGTTTTATGTTACCCCATCCATCGGATAAAACATACCCCGACTCCCTGACTCCCACTTACTGTGCACCACTACCCATTTCAGTTGTTCCTACTTCTCCTATATTCCTCTCCTCCGTCTCTGTCAATCCCTCCCTCTCCCCAAATCTCGCTTGGTCCCTGGACATATCCACTGAGATGCTGACACCCGGCAACACAGAAACCTAAAATCAGGCCATGAGATATAGGAGCAGAATTAGGCCATCGGGTCTGCTACGCCATTTCATCATGTCTGATCCAGGTCCCCCTCAGCCCCAATCTCCTGCCTTTTCACCGTATTCCTTCATGGTCTGAGTAATCAACAATCTGTCAATCTCTGACTTCAATATATCTAAAGTCAGACTCCACAGCCGCCTGTGTAACCTGTTCTACATATTTACCATACTGTGAGGAAATAAATTCCTCCTGTGATAGGATCTTATGTTTCATTCGTTATGGACTGTGCCTTTAAGGAGAAAGAGAGAGAGAGAGAGAGAGAGAGAGAGAGAGAGAGAGAGAGAGAGAGAGAGAGAGAGAGAGAGAGAGAGAGAGAGAGAGAGAGAGAGAGAGAGAGAGAGAGAGAGAGAGACGGAATACAGTGTTGCGAAAAGCAGCTGTCTTCTGCTGCTGCCCGAGTTGCTATGGAGAGAGAGGAGGAGTTACATGATGGACAGCTGATGTTCAGCGTGTGTAAGGTCAACTGTCTTTCTCGCAGACAAACAGAAGAGACTCACAGAGGCTGGTGACGAAGGAGTCACTGGATGAACTCTTCGAGTGCACACGAGGGTGGGTTGAGGATCGATCAAGTGAGATTGATCAGAGGCCGTCACAGTGAGTGCAAGGGTGACGTTGTGCAAACTACCGGTGTGTTTAGCCCTGGCCTGGGTTAGTAGATTTTCCTCTGAAGACGATACCCTTACGGGGAGTCACATTTGACTAACTTGAAGAATTCAGAGGAGAACGGCAAGACCGACGAGCCCTGTTTATTCAGATTACAAATACCTCTCTCTCAGCTCAGTTCTGTGGATTGAACTGAACTTTCTTACAGACCATCGTCAGACTGTAACTCTTGCAGCCGAACTTGAATGAGTTTGGGAACTTTATTTTATTCGCCTATATCAGCATAACTCTGCTAACTTTCGATTTACCTGGTTTAAGATGCTATATTAAATGGTTGCCAATTGAATAATGTTTGCTAACAGCAACACCAGACTCCAGGTCTGTTCTATTGCTGCTGATGGTTTTATCACACACATTTACGTGTACCTAACTCTCCCAATCTCCGTTCTGAAAGGACGGACCTCCATTCCGATGTGGGACAGCTGGTATTGACTGTCACGCCACGGGGAACCTTCTCTCCACATCTGCGTTATCGATGCCTTTAAACATTCGATCATTTCCAACAACAACATCCGTCCCCCTCATTTTTCTGAGATCCAGCCATCAAAGGCATTACATGTTTGACTATTTTGCCATAACTCTGTGTAAAGTTCAATTCAATGGACATCGCAAACCCGCTGACACCCCTACACGCACCATACAGTGTCACAGGGCAAGAATAATTCCGAACAGCTCACAAAATGCCTGCCTCCAGCGTAAAGTTACAAGAATACTGGTGAAAAGTTCAAGGTGCATTGGTTCTGAAATTATCTCTGAATGAAACAACCTTCAGATATCTAACAACACCAAATCACTAAATCTGTTCGCATCCTCAGATTAGTGTGTGAGGACATATTTGCCGAAACCTGTAAACATTCACATACTGCCCTGCACGCTCCTCGCTCATCAATGAGTGTTTCAAATAAGTGTGCATCTCTGTATTGTCGGACACATCACTAAATCTGTTCGCATCCCCAGACTGGTGTGTGAGAGCATATGTGCGGACACCACCCTAAATCTGCATAATCCCAAAAATCAGTGCTCTATCCATACAGGCAGATTCTCCAACATGCATAATAGATTATATCAGAGGGAATCATTTCAAATCGATCAGAAAATGGCTGCTTCGACATTACAATCAGCACGCATCCCGAAATGCATCTGCAATTCCAGATCGTTTGACACACACAGATCTGGGTGTAACCCGTGCACCTCCATATTAGACAACAGACGCCTAAATCTGCGCACATTCCCAAGTCCGTATTCAACCGTAAATCTGTGCGCATGACCGAGTAAGAGCTCGCCCTAAATCCATATGCACCCCAATCCTGACGACAATCCCACATGCACGCTGGATTATCCGAAATCACGAGTCAGGTCAAACAGTTCACAAAATAGCTTCACGTTCAAAAATCTAAAACAAACTTCCAAGTTCTATTATTAAAGTACCTACAAGTGAAACAACCTTGTGATTCGTCACGCCCCCCCCCCCAATCCACCGACACATCCAAATCCGTGTGTACCCAAACTCGCCGCGCACATGTCAAAATCTCTGAGAACCCCCAAATCCGAGTCCACCCGATGTACAATTGTTTATCCTAGAGAGAGAAACATTTCAATTATTTCACAAGATCGCTTAATCCACTTCAAAAAATAGCAAGAACAAGGCTCAACGTTAAATTGCATTATTTATCCGAGTATCTGTAAAAGAAACAATTTCAATTTTGGCATTATACCCAATTTCTCCGACAACCAAAATCCACGTGCAATCCCAAATCTGCATGCACACCCAAATGGGTGCGCACTCCGAACCTGTCAACACCTCCCACTTACAGATTAGATTATCCGAGAGGAGAAATAATTTCAAATAGTTCAGAAAGTAGCAACTTCCAACTTAAAAATCACAGCAAGAGCAGAGTAGAAAACTCTTTTCTTTCAGAGTAGAAAAAGTGTATTTATTAATAAAGTACCTATCAATGAAACAACCGTGAGATTTGTCGGGACCCCAAATCCGGGAGCATCTAAGATCGTGTACATCACCAAACCTGCTGATACTCACGTGTACACATCTGATTTTCCCAAAGGAAGAGTCACCTTAAAGAAATCGCGAGGGCATAGTGCAGCTATTATTAAAGGCACTATAAATAAAATGACTTTGAGATTCACCACAACCCCAAATCGACCGACACTATCAAATTCATGTGCACCCATATGCACCGACATGCACCTGATCATCCCCAATCGTCAGGCACCCGTGTGCACCCCAAATCCGTACTGACGTCCTGTGATTATTGATTTCTAATCTTGTGCGACCTCCCAATCAGAAAGCACCATCAGTTACGTATGTGGTTCCAAATCCACCCATCACTGTGCACACGTACTCGCCGAAACTCTCCTAAAGAGACCAAATCTGTATGTACCCACAAATCCACTGATTTCTCTAAATCCCTTCGCATTGCAAATCGGTTGCCGCCCATATATGCCGAAGCAGCCCTAAATATGCGCAAACCCAAAATCGGTGCGCACCCCAAACCCTCTAACACCCGAGAGGCATAATGGATTATCCCAAACATTTCAATCAATTCAGAAAATGACCGTCTCGAGGTTAGCAAGCCATATGTGCGCCAAAATCCTTTTGCAGATCGGCGACATACCCAAATCTGCGTGTCAACCCAAATCCGTGTGCAGCCCCATATTCAAGACTACAGACCAAACTGGGCACTGATCACTAAAATCCGTCCGCACCCCCAAATTTGCGCACATCCTCAAATACGAGAGCACCCCACAGGCATATTAGATGACCCAGACGGATAATCATTGCAAACACAAAATGGCTGTCTGGTAAAAACCACCACGTATCTCAAAGTCCCTAAGTACGTCACCAAATCGATAAGCACTCACAAAAACGTGGAGACTACGACCCTAAATTTGCTGTCCCTATAAAGGTGCGCACCCTTATATCGGAGCACTCCCCTAAATCAGTTTGCAACCCTTTATTAGAGAACGCTCCTAAATCCATGAACAACCCTAGATCCATATGAACCAGAAGACCGTATGCAACCCACATTCGACGACAAAAAATAAAATTGCGCAATCGCAAGTTCAGTGCGCACCCTAAACCCGCGGACTCCGCCACTTATACATCAGATTTTCCGGGAGCAACAATCAATAAAAAACAATTGAGAAAATGGCAGCCTTGACATTAGAAATCCGCACTCAAATTTTGATCCGTCAATTCACCAAATCTATGTGTGTCCCGTGATCGAAAAGGCAACCCAAATCAGCGAACATCACCAAATCCATGTGCATCGTCAAATTGATGCGCATCACCAAATCCGTGCGCAGCCCAAACACGTTCATTTGTGGGGCTCGTTGTACACAGATTTTGACATCTTGTGAAGGTCTGAAATTTTTCTTTTGAGATAATCTAGTTAGCGGGTGTGTGTCCACGGTTTTAAAGTTGTGGGAATGTATTTGCATTTGGAGATGCACACGGATTTCTCACGTATTTGAGGTGTCTGCGGTTTTGGGGTGTGCCGAATCTCAAAGTTGTTTTATTTAGATCACGTGAAAAATGAATTTAATTTGAAATTTGACATGAAGTATTTTAAATGATACTTCCTCTGGGATAATCTAATGTGGAAGTTGGTTTCTCCACATGTATGATATTCGCATGAATTTTAGGGTAGTTTAGCCATCAGTAAGACTTGGTTGTAGGAGGGGCAGGTTTGTTAGCTCAAACTTCCTGTTTACCGCTGTTTTTGCCGTGTTAATGTATGTATAATTTAGGCCGAGGCGAGGCTTTAAAGGTGGAACTGAGGAATAAGAAAGATATGAACTCCTTCATGGAGCTTATTATCGACCACCGAACTGTTTGGGTATTTAGAGGAACAAATCTGTGGAGCGTTCGGAGTCTGTTGTAAGAGACATCAGGTTGTGTCATTGGGTGACTTTAACATTTTTGGTATTGACTGTGAGCCTCATACCGTGAAAGAAACATTGGACAGTTTTCTTAATCAGTTAAGAAAGTTTCCTTAATCAGTAGACGGAAAGTCCCAAAGAGAGTGCAGTACTTGATCTCATCCTATCGAACAGGACACGCCGTTTGTGCCGGGGACCACTTTGCATCGTGTGGTGGTAATGCCATTAGATACAGGGTAATTACGGAAAAAGGATGGGTGTAACCTCGAGTTAAGTTTATTTTTGAGGTTTACAATAATACGAGTCGCAGGTTGACCAGATAGCTTGTATCTTTTACCCCCAGCGTGGAAATGTCTCATACCAGAGGACCTGCATTAAGGTGAGAGAGAGTAGGTTGAAAGGAGATGAATTTGACAGGTTTTTGTTGTTACAGAGACTGGCGGGTGATTGGAAAGTGCTGGCAACGCTGGTGGTGGAGGGAGATCCATAGAGGCGTTTAAGTGGCTCTTTAACAGGCACGCGGGTGGGCAGGAATGGAGGCGGGCGGATGTTGTGTCGGCAGAAGGAATTCAGAACTGGTATATCACAACTCTTGGACCGAAGGGGATCTCTTGTGTGATTTACGTTTTCTGCTCTGTAGAAAGAGCAGGGTGATTTGAGCTCATCGGGTGGGAAGAGCAGGGGGATGGGGAGAACAAGGAACTTGACGATTTATTGACAATCAGAGGGAGCGACCAATTCGCAGATGACATAAGCCGTGAAAAAGACACACAGCGACACCATCTTCAAAGGGACACTGAAAAACCCCTTACAGTGTTTCTGTGTCACCGACACAACCCTCGTCGTGATACGAACTCGACCCTCACAGTGACACCCACACACTGACAGACCCTGCAATGCAACAAGAAAACCTCCTCGCTCATAACACCCACCCTCCACAATACCCCTCCTCGAATCCGTAAAACACGCCCTCTCCAACACTACTCCTCGTCCCCGTCATACATTCCCTCCACTACCCACACTCCAGTCTCCGTCATCCGTCCCTCCCTTACCAGCTACCCTCTCTCTCTGATACAGTCCCTACCCTGCGCACATTCTCCGTCCGGGTCATTCCTACCATTCACTACGCCTGTCACCGTCCGCGTGACCAACGCCATCACTTAAACCCGAACCCGTCTTCGTCAATCTCTCCTTCTCCTGCACTACTCCCTGTCTCTGTCACACACTACACACACAACACCGATTCACTTTCATTCAGCCCCCTTCCCTTACAGGCTACCAAGTCTCCGTGACCTATTCCCTCCCCTGCACACGCCCCGTCTCCCTGATAACCCACCTTCCTGTGGCACCTCCCACGTCTCCATTACCTCCTCAATCCCCTAAAACTATCCCTGTCTCGGTCGCCGCCCCATTCGCCTCCCTTACTGTGTTCACAGGCAATTGTGGGGTCTATGAGGGAGAGCTGACGTTTGTTGCTACACCTCGCGCCTTCCACCGGATATCTCTCACCCTTAGCGACAGTTATATTACTGTGGATACTGTCGGAGAGGTGACCGAATGATGGAAAATCGCAGTGGGATCTTTCAAGGAATGTGCGCCATCTAAAGGCGAGACAGTTTCACTGCATTTCAATTCAATTCAATTCCAGCGTTAGACATCAGAAAGTGGAAGGAATTAAAGGAGGAGGGGTGAAAATCCTAGGCAGAGAAAATGTCACCGCCCTGCTCAGTCACGACAGACATGAGAACGCGTCTAAGTGAGGCCCTATGGGTGGAAATGAGGAATAAAAAATAAAAGACCATTTCCTTAGGGCTAAATTCTACTTTATTACGAGAGACACATATAGACCAGACAACCGGTACATTTTCCTGGAGCGGCGTAGTGTGGGAGGTGGGCAGATACAGGTCTTTCTCATTTCGAAAGACATAGACAGACGAGATTACCTGTACATTTCTCCCCTGGGATAGAAATGTCGAATACCGCAGAGTTTAAGGTGGGGGGGGGGTCTATGCTTATAGGAGCTGTGATGGGCAAGCTCTTGTTTACACAGAGAGCCTGGGTGACTGGAATGTGCTGTCAGGGTTTGTGGGTGAGACAGATCGATAGAGATGTTTAAGTGCTTCTTTGACAGGCGCGTGGATGTACAGGGAATGGAGGGAGATGGACATTATGATGCCAGAAAGGATTTCATTCAACCCTCCCATCCTCTCAAATTCAGCCCACAGCCATGGAGGGGAGTGTTCGCCATGATAGTGCTGGTTGTGGCTACATCCCTCTGCAGCCTTTTGCGACCCTCTCTGAGTTGCAGGCTCCAGACCAGATCCTGATCCTCTCCAGCTGTACCTCTGGAGAAATTTCTGAATCTTCAGCGAGAGACCGCAGATCCCCAGACTCCTAAAGTTGTCATCCCCTTCGGCATCTGAGTGATATGGACGGTGGTGAAGGTTAGTACAGAGCAAGGTGTAGAATACACTCAGACTCAGATGCGAAATAAACAAAAACACATTGAAGAAAACCAAAGACAGATTCACAAACACTGGTAACAGAAAGGGATCTCTTCTGGTTGAGGAGCCAATTAACTACAGATATTCCAGGAATGAATGTGGCGGGCAGAAAATGGCAGCCTGAGTCTTAAAGCGGGGAAGTGACAGCTCACCAGCACTCCGGGGAATGGGCGTGCCGAAACTTGGATACGCGTTCACATTAGCCTTTTTCGCTTTATGTAATTAGAAAGCGTTTTACTGTCCGTTTTTATATTAGAAAAGAGGTTCTGTGCGTGATAGAGAGATTCCTGGATGGTATTTTGCCCTCCCGAGTGTCGGGGACACTACCACTCTCAACGTATCCTCAGCACTCTTAAGTGGGACGGGTGTGCAGGGCGAAGTTCGGTACGTGCTAGTGTGGCCCGAAATAGGAAGACACAACACCGATTAACACGTGGCTAAGATGCCGTGATATGTATGAGGCGCTTCTGATAGTTGGACCATTGGGTTTCTCTTCCAAGGAAGGTGCGACCAGTGTATAAGTCCTATTTCAATACAATGAAAAGTCTTAATTTTTCATTCAATCTTACATGAATAGCCATTAGTATAGCTGGACGAAACAGCGTTACCTCCAGGACCAAGGGTGCAAAAAACACCTGTAAAATATAAGGCTTAAAATCGGCCACAACGCAGCTTGAGTCCCGGGTTCCACAGGAATGGCGACCGAAATCTGGATTCGACACCAACAGAGGTTGTCTTCTGTCGAGCGAAACACTAGGGGGCGGCACATACGACTGTCCGCAGGCCGGCGCACACCACCACGCCCCCCCTCCCACACCACATGTTCCGCAGTCCCCTTCATTTTTCTCCCGCCTCTGATCAAAATCTCACCGTTTCCACCGGGACTGGACAGGACAAATATCCCAGCGGGAAGCTCTGCCATTAAAGAGGAGGCAGGAAGGTATTGAACCAGAAATGCAGGGGGATGAAAAAACAGAATGCCAAAACGGTTAGTAGATTAGGTTTCAGGGACAGATTGTTGTTAAGACCAGAGACAAAATGAGGAAGCAAAAGGTTGAGCCTGCTGGGACCTCATGTTCTGAGCTGCCTCCGTTTCAATGCAGGAAGTATTGTACGAAAGGCAGATCAGCTCAGGGCAGGGGTCAACGGCTGGAACTATGATATTGGTAGAGACGCCGTTGCAGGGCGGACAGAAGAGTCAGCTCAACATTCCCGGTTTCGGGTGTATTAGTCGTGGTGAAGTGGGAAGTATTCAAAGTTCAGGGGCGGCTTTACTAGTCACGAGGTTCATTGACGAACTCAGGGAGAGAGGGGTTCATGTGCCTCTTCGACAGGGACGTTAATGTGCGGTGAATGCAGGTAGTTTGTTGTTGTGGCAGTCAGAAGTGATTTAGCTCAACTGGTATACCACAACATTGTGGGCCAAAGTGTCTGTTCTGTTTGGTGATTTACGTTCACCTGCTCTGCAAGAGGAGCAAAACGACATATTTAAAACTCATCAAGGGGGCAGAGAAGGGAGTGGGGTAGGTCAAGGACTTTGATGATAGATTGTGAAACACAGAGACAACAACCACTTCACAGACGGCATAGGCAGTGAGAGAGCCACACAGCTGTCACAGTGACACGTACGCACCACCTCACCATGACATGGACTCAACCCTGACCGGACGCTAAGCGACCCATACCATGAACCCACACGCATCTCGCTGTGACGCTCTGTGTAACAGCGCGTTGGAACTGGAACTGGCTGAACTCGGGATCATTCAGGAAGCTGAGGGGATGACGTGGAAGACATGAATTCAGGTATTTACAAACCAGCGTGTCGGATACAGGAAACTGGGGGGACAGACAGGAAGATGTTAAAGGGTTAATCAGCCAGAGCAGGTACAGAGACACCTTGTGGCCAACCCGCTCAATAACTGGTAGACCGACTTTGGATACTTCTGGATGGGAGGGGAGAGGTGCAAATTGACCAAGCAGGAGAAAGTCTCACCGGTCAGGTCTCGTGGCACTAACTATGGTTCTGTTGCTCAGCAGGGGGGTAGGGGTTGAAAATCTGGCAAGCTGTATCGATAGGGTTGTCTTTGTTAGGTGAAGGGAAAAGAGGTACTGTAGAACGAGAACGAGATTCCTCGATGCTATGCTGTCGTTATCGTCAACCAGTATATAAATATATCCTGCTATACTGGAAAAGGCAGCCGGTTTTTCAAACTTATGTTAGTGCAGGTGTGGAAAAAATTAGAAAAAACATTTTGTTTAAAATGTGGCTAAAGAGTTAGGGTTGAAGTGCACATAATATGTATAAAAATATAAATATAGCAGGATATATTTACGGATATCAGTAAGTACATTCACAAATGATTTATACACACACACACACACACACACACACACACACACACACACACAACACACACACAGCACACCACACACACACACACACACGACACCACACACACACACACACACACACACGTTTATGCAGGCTTGAGGCCCTTGGGCATTTTGAATGCCACGGTAAATCTACAATTGTTCACAACAGAGATTGTATTCTGCCGAATGAACACTGGGGAGCAGCACAGACACCTGGCTGGCGACCGCGCCACACCGCCCCCACCTTGCTCTCCCATGAGCAACTCTCTCAATTTACACCTGAACTGGATTGGAACTAATATCCCAGCGGTAAAGTTTTCCATTAAAAGGGCAGAGTGGTGGTATAAACTAGAGTTGCAGGGACATGTAAACAAGAACGCGCCATTACAGATAGTTGAGTGGTTGTTGGGTCACATGTTGCAAAAGACTTCTGAAAAAAGTCAGGAAGCAAAACGTTGAGCCTGCTGGGACTCATATTCTGAGCTGCGTACGTTTCAATGCGGGAAGTATTGTTTGAAGGGCAGATGCGCTCAGGTCAGAGGGTCAACGCATCTAAGGCTAAACACGGCAGATATTAGTGAGACTTGATTGCAGGTGTGACAGTACCGTTTGCATAAGCTATGA
Organism: Hemitrygon akajei; assembly: GCF_048418815.1. Taxonomy (NCBI): domain Eukaryota; kingdom Metazoa; phylum Chordata; class Chondrichthyes; order Myliobatiformes; family Dasyatidae; genus Hemitrygon; species Hemitrygon akajei. The sequence goes on along the minus strand of NW_027331921.1, from coordinate 8,192,574 downwards.
ACGGGGGCACACAACCCTCACTGTGACACGGAGATGTTCTTCAATGGGACACTGAAAGTGTTTCGGTGTCACTGCCCACAACCCACATCTGACATGAACACGCCCCTCATCGTGACAGCACTGACAACACTGACAGGCTCCGCACCACAGCAGGATCTCGACCACTCAACGATACCAACACAGAGTCAGGCCCTGCACTGTAACTCGAATACAGTCCCTCCCCGTATGCATAACACCCTCCCTGTCGAAAACCACTACCAGTCACCGTCACCCTACTCCGACACTACTCCCAGTCACTGTCACACAGACTGCAGTACACCACTCCCGTCTCTCCGTCACCCATCCCTCTCCTACAAGCAACCCCGTCTCCGTGACCCACATCCTCTCGTGCACACTTCGCCGTCTCCGTCATCGCGTACATAACCATACGCCCCCGCCCCGTGACTGTGATAAAACTCCACCCGCTAAACGCTCCCCATCTACGTCGCCCCTCCACTCTCCTCCCACTCTGTGACACAGGCAATTGTGCCGAGTATGAGGGAGAGATAATGGCTGGTGTTTCACCTCCCCCCGTACCACGGCTATCGATCGCCATGATCTGAATCTCTCCACAACTCTGCATGCACAGGCCGGGCGATGTGATTCCACACCACTTGCATCAGTGTTTGCAAACCAACCACCCCTTTCTCTGGCCTCCTCTCTCCTCCCCTTCCTTCCTCTAACGGCAGCAGCACCAAACCGCTCACACACACACACGCCATCTCCGAGAGACACACACAATTCAAGACTACTGGAAAGTCGAAAAGCTGGGCATTGGTGAGTGGGAGACTGGAGGAGGGAGAGGGTTTCGTACTTTTGCTGACTCCGGTAGGGTGTGCTGCGATGGTGCGGGAGATACTTCACATGTCTGACCCCGGGAGTGTGATGCGGATAATATTTAGGGGAGTTTCGCTGGTTATCCGACCAAGGAACTGTGCGTTTGGACGGTGTGGACGGAGCTTCACTCTGTGTGTGACCCCGGAGTGTGTGTTGAAACAATATGGAGGCAGTTGCACTCTGTGTATGATCCCGGGGGTGTGTGATGGATCGCTGAGGAGAGAGAGTTATTCACTGTATGTTTCCAGGAGTGTTATATGATTATATGGAGGAATTCTCGCTCTCTCTGTGACTCCTGGCCATGGGTCAGTGAATGTCGGCCTTTAAACAGAATTACAAACAAAGACAAGAAGATGGCGCCTCACACCGTTCTGCCACTAACGGCTGAATCTGAACATCCTTTCTGTGGCCCCCACTCTCCTCCCCTTCCTTCCTCTTTTTCACAGCACCACCGTCCCTTCTCTATGATTCTTTCTTTATAATATATTTTACTGAAGGAACGGCATAATATAGAATACATAATGGATTACATTTTCCTCCATTTTGCTTCTTTGTATCTGACCCCGAAACAAACCTCCCCTCACCAGCCCTCCCCGAACATACAATGACGGCTAATGTATTTACAATACAACACTTCACAAAATACAAGTACGGGCATTTCACAGCCATACCCCCCACACTACTTCAAGACGAAATCCCACACACATCTACAACATCTCAGATGATCCAGAATACACTCATATTACAAATCATCGCACCACCCTGTGAGGTAAACCATATGCGTGTGAAAAGGGAAGCCATCTTCCCAAGTACAATCAAATGTCCTCAACTAGTAGGTAATTTCCTTAAGACTCCAAAAATATGACAAGAAAGACCCCCATTTCGAATAGAACTTTCTCACAGACGCCCTCAGAGTGAATTCAATCTTTTCTAATTTCAGAATAAAACATTACGTCCTCTAACCAAGCAGCAGCAGATGGGGGAGTGGCAGATTTTCCAGACCAGCAAGATTCTCCTACGGGTCAAAAGCGATGTAAGTGAAATGATATCCGACTGGTTTGCATTTAAACCGCAAAACATCATCCGCCACAGCAAATAGAGCTATAAACGGGCACAGGTCTCAGTGTCGCCCCCAAAACCTGACTGATAATTTTTAAAAAAATACCCAGTAGACATCAAGCCGAGGGCAAGACCAAAATGCATGCAATAAACCAGCCGGAGAGAAGGAACAACTGTCCCCGTATATTTGTCAGCACGCCTGGCTTCGACTTAAATGTACTGTGTAAAATTTAAATTGTATGAGCCCGAGTCTAGCACATGATGACGAGGAATGAACCCTATTCAGTGCTTTTGCCCAATATCCCTCACCCCAGATCGCACACCAAGGTCATCCTCCCAGCTAGTCGTAGTTTTATTTATATCTTGAACTCCCAAAGACATCAGCTGAACGGTATAGTACAGAGATCAGCAATTCATTATTAGAGCTAGAGAGTGAGTTTGTCCCACAACATAGAAAGTGGTAGATCAGGAACAGAGGGAATTTTTTTCATTGACAAAGTGGAGGAATCTGCAGGTACTGAAAACAAATGATTGTGCGGAAGGCCATATTTACTGCACTGATTATCAGAACTATTAAAAATATCATTATGTTTAAATATATTAACATAAATCCTTAATGCACATAAGACCGTTCAAACCGCCATTGTCCTAAAAAACTGAATCGAGAGTGGAGGGAAGAAATAGATGGTTTTCTATGAACGGGACCCAAAACTGAACTGATGTGAACGTATAGTGGCAGCGAAATTGATTTAAAATTTTTGAGCGGTGGAGAGCACGACAGGGTGAGATGTGAATTCAGAGGATTTTCAATGGCAATGTTCTGTGACCCGCCTCTCCTAACACCCTGAAATAATGTAGTTGACTTAAGTGCAATAGAAAGAGGCTCAACTGCAAATGCAAAATTATTCTGTGATTCTTAAGTGGGTGAGTGAGCAGCTCGACGTCTTGGTCCGATATATGTCTCAATTAAATCGGTATGTGTGGGGAAGTGGTTCTGCAGAGTGGAGGTCAGGGATTTAGCTATTAAATTAAAGGACAGGACCACCACCCGTCCCATTGTGTCCAGATACAGGAAGACCATACAGTTCAGCACGTGGCTCAAGCTACGGGTGCAGATGGAGGGGTTCAGAATTCATTGTGTTTATTCCAAGAAACTTGAGGTGTCTACTGAAGAGATAGAAGACTGTTTACATCTAAACTGGATTGGAGCTAATATCCTGGAGGGAAGGTTTGTCAGTACTGTGCATGAGAGTTTTTTGGAGAGTTGTTGAACTCGATTTGCAGGGGGATGGGATTCAGAGTTCGAGAGCAGATAGCGGAGTCGATATGAGACAGATAGTGTTATGACCTCAGAAAAAGTCAGGAGTCAAAAAGTTGTGCATCATGGGACTGGGTGCCCTGAGCTCCGTATATTTCAATGCAGGAAGCTTCTGAAAATCGCAGTTGAGCCTCAGGACATGAAATCAACACAGTGAATATGATATTGCAGCCATTATTGAGAATAGGGTGTAGGAGGAGCAAGCAGGACAGCACGATATTTCGGGTTTCCCTATTTTTAGACGTGAGAAAACGGAAGATTTTAAAGGAGGAGGTGTGACATTACAGTGATGAGCAAATGTCATCGTCACCGCAAAACACAGTCAGAACAGACAAGACAACTTGTCTAAGTAATGGTTTTATGGGTGGAAACATAGAAAACATAGAAAACATGCAACACAATACAGGCCCCTTTCGGCCCACAAAGTTGTGCCGTACATTTCACTGCCTTAGAAATTACTAGGCTTACCCCAAAGCCCTCTATTTTTCCATGCTCCATGCATCTAACCGAAATCACTTTACACATGTTAATA